>NC_134409.1:51316368-51541368 GCF_038048845.1 Mixophyes fleayi | reverse complement strand
AAACAACACTGGGTAATACAAAGAGGCAATAATTCAAATATGTTATTCTTTCTTAATTTATGTTTTAGATTTGATGACTTCACATTGCATATTATGGGCCTCATGGGCTCAACCAGACTATTGGATATGTCTTACTGTACCATGAATGAGGGTGAAAAAATTATGCAATAACTTTCTTCCACAGCAATTAATAAGACCTGAGGGATGAAGTAAGTATAAAGGGAATTGAAAGCTGAGGCTGTGTTACTTAACTAAAATTATCTGTCTAGGGTTAAAAGTTTAACTAGGGATGTTTACACCTATCTGATATCATAGTGGAGGGTTAAGAAGTAGTCTATAAAAGTGATGGGTGGAGAGTAAATCCTTCTCTGGAGCTTCAAGACATTCCGCTCCCACCCTCCCTGGTTTGGATGGACCTCTGAGTCAGCTATGGCTTGTCTGGCGTTCAATGGTGGAAGTCCTGGATGGCATGTTGCCAGAACATGCAGTACAGTTGGTGTCAAGTAGTTGGGGCACACATTATGGTAGTTGGCACGCGGAACCCGCCTCACTTCGATGTGTCAGCTATAGTCTCCCTGCAAGTAGCACCCCTGTGGGTCTGCTTGTGGTTTTGCTCCTTTCAGCCCAGAAGGATTGTGGGTTCTATAGTGCCATGGATTGACTGTCCTGGCACGGTAGATATGTGCGCCCAGGGTGCTGTTTGGTAAACCACCCCATTTGTGGATTTTTCATGGAAAAGTTGACTCACAATGCTTGGATATCTTGGTGGCCTTGTGTGCCATATTGCCTGTTCTTTTTCTCCACCACTATAGTACTTTGGAAATAAACACCTTTTATTATTGCCACAATTATGTCTTGTGTCAATTATTCAAAGAAATTAAATAGGTTATTAAGAGATTTAAGTGGAGTGTGAGATATCAGCCGTTAAGCATGTTATACATTACTTTAGCTATTAAAGATGGGGCCAAATTTCTTGATGTGGTCTATGCCTCTTGTTTGGTGTGTTGAGACATACATTTTGTCTTAGAGTCTCAAAGATGTCATGTGGAATTATATTTGATTATCTTTAATGTAGCAGTGGTGAGCTCAATTAGTGTCAAGAGGTCTTTATAGTGACTCCACTCTCTGTATTAAAAAATAATAAAATTGTATGATATGTACTAACAAAAATGTGATTGTTTTTTAGTATGTTGTGTATATTAACTGCAGTACATGTTTCAAGGATATACTGATTACATTACATGTTTTATTACTGCATATCAGTCATTACCTTATTACTTAATTTCTCTACTATATCAAAATTATACATGGCCTACTCCATTTATTTGTCAAAGGAGAAGGTTGGTAGCACTGTTACATTGCACATTCCTTGTGATGATATCAACAGTTACTATCCAGTAATCTCACTCACCCCAACATTGTTGCATCTGGTCACCATGTCTTGAAACTGTTGTTCATTACCGGAGCGGGAACAGAGCTTATAGCTGATAGGCTGGTATCTCTGATACCATGGTCTCCAGGGATTGTCAAGAACAATATTTTCATTTGGTGGAGAGATCTGTAAAATACATGAACAATATTACTACATTAAACTACATTATTTATTAATGCATGTTTTAGTTTTTGATGAATTTAGATTTTTAAAGTGGTTCTACAATAGGGTTGTATTAAGCTCTAGATCTTCAGTGGATCCCAGCTTCATTTCACCCCTGCCCACTTCCTATCAGGGATCTGCAGTCTCTGTGGGAGCAGTAGTTTGCATAACACCCCCTAGGAAGGGGGAATATAAGTTAAAATATAGGGTTATCTTAGTGATTATTTTAGATACAGTTTTAATTGTATTTTGATAAATGTGTTGGTAAGTTGTGTGTTTTTTGTATTTATAGTAAGTTTTATAACTCATTTATTAATTTCTTTTGCTAGTTTACCTTTATATATTAGTTTAATGTTCATTTAATTGTACTTTTAGAATAAGCCTTTAAAGGAGCTGCCTTTGCCTGTGATTCTGGGAAAGTCTACACACTTTTCCACTCCCTTTTCTAGTGACTACATACCAAACCTACACTGGGATGGCTACTACTGCAGGTTGGTGGAGACAGTAGTAGTAGAACCCATAGTAGAAGGTGAGGTGTCATCATGTAGTTGGCTGCTGCCTGCTGTGGTCGACTACATATTGCAATTTATTGGCCTCATGGGCCTGGTGCAGTCCATTGGACATGTCTCACTATACCATTGAGCTGAAATGATGAATACCTTTTTTCCACAACATTTAATGCATTAATAAAAACATTCCTTGAGACATTTATTTTGTCTTAGAATCACAAAGGTGTCATTTGGCATTAGGTTTTATTATCTTTAATGCTGCAGTGGTGAGCTCAATTACAAGCGCCAAGAGGTCTTTATTTGGATGCTACTCTCTGTCTTAAAATTGTTATTCCATGATGTCTTTAGAAAAAAAAAAGAATAACTTTTTAGTATTTGTGTATATTAACTGCAGTCCATGTTTCAAGAATATACTGATTATATGTTGTATTCCTGCATATCATCCATTACCTTATCACTTCATTGCTTTACTGTATACATGTTCATTGTATTTCTGTATCAACATTTTTCTATCAGCTCAGTAGATTGATGGCTTCTGCTGCATGCCATCAGCTTGTTTGTTGTTTCTGCTATAAAGGGTGTCTTGGTGAGTGGAATTGAAACACACTGCTACAAATTCAGACAGAACACATGTGCATAGCTCACCCTTAATGATTTCAGTCTTATAGTGCTAGGCAGCATCATGGTCTGAATAAATCTGCTTAGCCAAGTGCATCTTTATGTCCACCATCCTCCTCAACACAACCAAGGTTACATGAGATTAGGGGCATATCCACTTCTTTATCACAGCTTGATACAACTTCAAAAGAAGTTTCTGAGCATAGCTTGTCTATTGTAATTTAATCTTGTGAGGCTGCATCAGCACAACTTTTCTTTGCATTCATCTACCATTGTTTATTTTCTTGTACTGTACATTATATAATGTGAGATAGGTGTTTACCTGAGCATATTTGTCCATTTTTGCCCACTTTTGACTTATATTTTGGCTAATATCCTTTGACCATTTTTGAGGATGGGACAAGAGTAATGTTCTTCATCACTATCCCTCTGAGAAAGACTATCACACCACTGAACAAGTGTCTCATCATCATCAACTGCTGTTAATAGTTACTGGAACTTAATTGTAATTTCCCATATACTTTGCTTTAGGACCAGACACATTGTTCCAAGTGTGTCTGGTGTCATGATTTAATATAGGGGATGATAGATATGCACAAGTCGCATTATCATCAGAACTGCCATCATAAACTAGTCAGTCCGTAATTGCATGCGTTTGATTCATATCTTCAAAACTACC
Organism: Mixophyes fleayi; assembly: GCF_038048845.1. Lineage (NCBI taxonomy): Eukaryota > Metazoa > Chordata > Amphibia > Anura > Limnodynastidae > Mixophyes > Mixophyes fleayi. The sequence goes on along the minus strand of NC_134409.1, from coordinate 51,537,968 downwards.
ACTTTGGGTCAAGGGAAGGTAGTCACAGTTTTTTGGTTGTATCTTTCTTTTTATCATGCAAGTCATGATCCAGTGTAAATTAAGTGACAGACAATACAGTAAATTCTATATTGGGATTGACTTTACTACAATCCAGGACTGATGATAACAAAACCCTTTTTATAAAAGTAGATTATCATTTTTGAAGACACATAATTTTCAGCTTTTTGCTTTTGCATTTTGTCCACTTTCTGAGGTCAAGAAGTGAATTTTAATTGGTGTACAGCGGTAGATTAATGTCAAATAGTATTGTATGGATTTATTACTGTATTACCGCATGACAGGGGTATTGAGGTAGTATCAAAATTTTTGACCTCGTCTGATATGAATAGTTCTTTGTGCGACTTTATTTTGTCTTCTATCAGGTTTATACTTCAGCACAATTATTTTTTGTTTGACACTCAATTTTATTTACAGACACTTGGCACGGCCATGGGAACCAGGTTCGCCCCGAGTTTTGCGAACCTCTATATGGGGCTCTTTGAGGAGCAGTACATCTAGGGTTCTGGATTCAGGGCAAACCTGGTTCTCTATGGCAGATATATTGATGATTTGTTCTTTATTTGGAATAGGGATGACATTTCTATTTCTTCTTTCCTTACACATCTTAATTTTAATGATTTTCGTCTACATTTCACGAGTAATTTCAATAAAGGAACCATTAACTTCTTGGACATCACATTAAAGGTAAGTAACAATATTATTTGTACTGAAACATATTCTAAACCAATTGATGTCCAAAGTTTTTTGCATTATAAGAGTAACCACTTTAGGCCCTGGAAGCAGGGGTGGACTGGCCATCTGGCACTTCTGGCAAATGCCAGAAGGGCCGATGGTTTGATGGGCCGCTCTGTCCACCCGAGCAGCAGCACCTCCTGGCAGCACTTTTTTTTCCCCCACCGGGCAGCACATATGTTACCATGCGAAGGGGGCACAAACCCCCCTATGTCAGGTCTAAGATCCTCTGAAGGGGGCAGTCGCTTCACACTCCCTGCGCTTCTAGTCCATTATTTTTTTAACTTCCGCGCGGCCGCGCGATGTGACATCATGACGTCACGCAGCCATCCAGGAGCCGTCGGTCTGTTGAGCGCGCAGGGGTGTTGAGGTGAGTTGGTGTGTCCGGGGATAGTGACAGGGAGGGAGGAGGGGAAATGAGTAAAAATAACTGCACGGGAGACTGTACGGGAGAAGTGATTTAAAATGTCTGCAGGTGGGGGTGTGAGGGACAATGTCTGCAGGGGGAAGGGGGTGGTGTGAGAGACAATGTCTGCAGGGGGGGTGTGAGGGACAATGTCTGCAGGGGGCAGGGGAGGTGTGAGGGACAATGTCTGCGGGGGGGTGTGAGGGACAATGTCTGCAGGGGGCAGGGGGGGGTGTGAGGGACAATGTCTGCAGGGGGGGTGTGAGGGACAATGTCTGCAGGGGGCAGTGAGGGACAATGTCTGCAGGGGGCAGTGAGGGACAATGTCTGCAGGGGGCAGTGAGGGACAATGTCTGCAGGGGGCAGGGGGGGTGTGAGGGACAATGTCTGCAGGGGGGGTGTGAGGGACAATATCTGCAGGGGGCAGGGGGGTGTGAGGGACAATGTCTGCAGGGGCGGTGTGAGGGACATTGTCTGCAGGGCGGGTGTGAGGGACAATGTCTGCAGGGGGAATTGGGGGTGAAAATGTCTGCATGGGGGCAATGGCTGTGGGAGGGGAAAAATAAAAAATGGCCAATGTGTGTGGGTGGACAGTATATGACTGTAATGTGTGTGGGTGGACAGTATATGACTGTCATGTGTGTGGGGGGGACAGTATATGACTGTCATGTGTGTGGGGGGGACAGTATATGACTGCAATGTGTGTGGGGGACAGTATATGACTATAATATGTGCTATTAAGTGAATGTGGGGCTGTTTGGGGAAAATTAGGTATATTTATTAAATGCAATTATGAATTATTTAATGCCTGAGATGGTTGTGGGAAATGGTTATTTTTATTAAATATAAATGCAATTTAATTTCTTGCTGGGGTTGTTTGGAGGGAGGGAAAGCAGTTTATTTATTAAATGGGAATACTATTAATTTAATGTTGGGGCTGGTTGTAGGGAAATAGGTCTATTTATTAAATGTATATACTTTTTAATGGCAGGGCTAGTTGGAGGGAAATAGATGTATGTATCAAATGTGAATACTATCATTTTAATGTTGGGGCTGGAGTAAGGCCTAATTTTAAAACGTAGGTGTTATATTTATTTAACACCGCTGCTGGTTGGAGTTTTCTAAATTTTATGTAACCATTTTTTTCCCAAATAGGGCCCCCAACATTCCAGGATCCAGACAAGCAGCAACTGATCTAAAGACACCAGCAGCCACAAGTGGAGACAATGACAAGACAGGTAAGAGAGACCAGGACATTCTGCCAACTGTCCTGAATTTGGTGGGTGAATGTCCCGCTTAGTCAGGATTTGGTCTGACTACAATGACAGTTGGGAGGTATGTACTGCTTCACATTGTACTGCTTGTGAAGGCAGAACTGTGTGCACCTAATAGTAGTGCTCACAGTATTGCCTGTGTATTTGTTGAAAATGTGTCTAATAACCATATTACATCATAGTAGCCCCCCTGTCTTAAGTGCCTTAGGCCCCCTGAGCCTAAATCCAGCTCTGGTTAGCAGGAGGGAGCGGATAGCTACTCCCAGTTCCTGGATAAGACACAGCCTGCAGAGCAAGCCGAGGAGCTCTAAGTCTCATGAGATTTATTAATCTTGTGAGACTAAGAGCTTCCCTGCTCACTCTACAAGAACCCTGATGGATGTCAGCAGCATCAGAAGCATAGATAAGTGCAGTGGGCTGGGGGTGTTGTAATGTGTTTCTGGAGTGGGGGGGTGACATGATAGGGAGGGCCTGATAAATGTAATGTTTTATTATAATGTATGTATCAATGCTCCACGTTGACCATGCCCCCAACATAATGTGGGTATGCCCCCGGTGGTGCCGCTGCTGTGCAGCGGCACACAGTTTTGTCCTGCTCATCAACAGAGATGGGCCTGTATGCTTGAAATGCCAGGGCTGATTTTTAGTCCGAGTCCGGCCCTGCCTGGAAAGATAATATTCTCAAGGGCCAATTTTTGAGGATGAAAAGGAATTGCTCAACTGATAATGATTTTAAGAAACATGCTGCTATTGTCTATCAATCATTTGAAGAACAAGGCTACCCAACAAGAGTGTTACAGCATGCCCTAGACGCTGTATTGGATATAGAAAGAATTAATTTAGTCAATCAATCGTCTATGAATAAACAAAAGACAAAGGAGGATGTGAGACCTTTAATGTTTATTACACAGCCTAACAGCTATGCCCGTCAGATTAGACATATCATTAATAAGAACTCTTCGGTATTGGTAGCTGATGATTTATTGAGTTCCTCGATTTCAAAGTATAATAATATTGTGTTTATGAGATCTCGCAATTTAAAAGAATATCTGTCACCGAGTTTCTTTGAGCCGAAAAGGTCAGGGAAGCTATCTAATAATTCTTTAATGAAGAACTGGTTAACTACTAGACCCAATGGTTTTTATCGTTGTGGCAGGAAAAAATGTTTGACATGTATGTTTGCGGACCATAAATGTGTTTCTTTTGTCTCCCATACTTCTAGGTAAAAATTTTCTATCAGCAAAATATTGAATTGTCAATCTACATATGTTGTCTATTTGATTAATTGTTCCTGTGGTCTACAATATGTGGGACGTACAATCCGTTTGGTGGGAGTACGTTTCACGGAACACCGTAGAAATATTCTTAAAAATGTGAAAACTCATAGCTTATCGCTACATGTCAATGCCTGCAAGAGTGGTTCCTTGGAAGGACTTCAAATTAGGGCGATTGAACAGATAGATATTACCCCTAGGGGTGGTGACAGATTTAATCTTTTATACCGTAGAGAGGCTTATTGGATATATAGATTGAATTCCATGGTTCCTTGTGGTCTAAATGAAGGCATAGAACCTAATAATATATGAATTAAGATTTGTCCATTGGTGTTACCTCATGATTATAAATATGTTAAGTCTGCATTGTTTGCTGCTATACATCTCATGGACGATATAGATGTTTATATAAATTAATCTCAAGTATATAATTAATTTATTTTGTATTTTTTAATTTTTACTATATATTACTATTACTATTTATACTATATAATTATTTAATACCATTTTTTCATCAAGAGCTTATTTGCCCTATGGTCAGCCAAGTGCAGCCAGTGTTGTAAGCTAAGCAGGACTGGGTAGGGCTGACACTTGGATAGGAGACCACTTGTGGATCTCAGGGCGAGCGTGACATATAACATATTAATTTTTAATTTTCAATTTTTTATGTCCATATATTATTCAATATGTGGAGACATGTTTTTTATGTCCTTCATAACTGTCCCATTTATTTATGTGTTGTGATCATGTAGCTCGAGACTCTTATTTTTCTTTATATCGAAGCTTATATAGTGGTCTATATAGGACTTATATACTGAGAGTTATTACTCGTTATTTCATATGTCTGTATTTAATTCTTGCTATGTATGGGTTAATTTGTGTTGGTTTCCCTGTCATACTTATAATGACTGTTTTAAATGCACCTATATAGTCTTAACTACACGCTGATTTAAAACATATTAACGATTGGAATCATACTTTTTAATTGGCCGGATAATGTCATGTAGCAGATACGGCTTTAAATGGCATGCGGATAATTCAGCAGTATTACTCCTCTGATGAAACCGTGATTGACATGGAGAAACGCGTCAGTTTACTTCTACTGATCTTATTTAATATAGCTACTCTGGACATTCTTCTTCTGTACCCCGGGGTAACCAGCTGGATTTCAAGTAAGTGGAGTAGGCGGAACTCCGTTATACTGCCTCCGTTTTATAGTTCTAACCGGCCGTGAAGAGTGGTGATAGAGACTATACGATACTATTGCTGCACCTAGCTTGCATGCTAATTACTAATCCACTTGGCCACGGACTATCTGTGTAAACGAGGAGAGCTTACCATTTCTATATGAAACAAACGCTTGTTATCTAACTATGACAAAGGATCTTTATCGTTTCAATCTATTGAAACATTTGACTGCATGATATAAAGCAACAGGAGAATTATATGTGATACTATCTAAACCATATGAATTCTCAGATACTTTTCAACAACGAAGAATCGTTTGTGCCTATACCTTTTTTTCTTTGGAAAATTGGTTCTAGTTTACTTATACATCTATTCCAATTACATACCTGATTATACAGAATTACCAGCTGTCTATAATCCCAGGAATACAGGAGTATAATATTGTGAATGCCATTCAATATCATACATTTGTTATTAATAGGTTGTATTACTGTATATGTGCTGCAGCTATATCTGCTGCTTGTATATGCATTTACATATGTTTTAATTTAAATTTTTATATAATAATAAATATTGTTGGATACAGGTGTTAGGGTTCTGTTCACAACCACTTCCTTAATTACAGCCATGGAGCCAGACACGTGATATAAACGTTTAAACTGTTTATTGCAGTAAAGTAAAGTCCAGGTAAAGCAAAAATAAACAGTAACAGTTCAGGCTGAATGGAACTATGGATTTCCAGATCTTGACAAACAAGCAGTAAATAATAAAGAAATGCAGCAGATGACTTAACTGAAACCAGTTTGTAGTAGCAGCCAGAAACATGCAGGTAATCCAGGAACAGAGAGACACATGAGCAGGCTAGGAACATCACATGAACAGGCAAGAAAACTTCAATGACCAGCAAAGGATACAGGAATCAGCAGGCACATATAGGCCACAAACAGGTGTGGAGTGATTAACTAGCAGTGCAAGTTAACCCCTGACCGGAAAGGCTGAACAGCAATACCCCAGGAGAATCACAGGCACTGCAGGGTAATATGCACACAGGGAAACTAGGCAAATAATAACACAGGGCAAAATGCACACAACGATACAAGGCAGATCATAACAGCAGGGTAATATGCACACAGGAAAACAAGGCAAATAATAACACAGGGCAAAATGCACACAAAGAAACAGGGCAGATCATAACAACAGGGCCCCTTTTCCTATCTTTGATATTAGTGTTTATTTTGACAGTTTGGATATCTGTCTTAGGGAGCTGCGGTCCATCACCACAAACCATTAATCTATGATTCATAGTGCCTGAAAAAAATTTGTTTTGTGTTTATTACTGTATTATCCTGTCTGTTCACCTTTAATTTTTTTGCTGTTAACCATGTAATTTTAGACAAGCTTCCTACTTCTGAGGGTAAATGTATCAAATAGCGATATTTGCAAATCGTCCATATCCGGCGACTTTGCATGGTAAATTTAAAGTGGCAATAGCTGTAAAGGCAAAATTAGCCTTTGAAGCTATTGTTGCTTTAAATTTACAATGCAAATTCGCCGGATATCGACGATTTGCAAAAATCGCTATTTGATACATTTGCCTCCTGGAATTCACTTCCATTTTAAGGGCGTTCTACAATGGTGATCATAATACAGGCCCTACAAGAAATGACTATGGATTTGGTGGTCAGCATCGCTTATTGTTTACAATTCAATGTAAATACCTACCCTATCGTGTTTCTGTTGTAAAACCCAAGATAAAATTAATATGACTGGATTCTTGATACAGTTATATCAGTTACATGCTGAATGTACATATGTAATACAGCATGATGTGGTAATTTCTGTCAAAGTCATATGCCAGATTTTATTTTATTAAATTCTATATGATAAATACGTCAATTACACTAAACATGTTGTAAAAAATAATGATCTGTGTGACTGTATGCACAAAAACAACATACAAAAGTAAATGGGTATTTTATTTCTGACAGTTTAGTGTCATATTACTAACATTACATTTAGGTTGTTGCATACTAACCTGGACTCCTCCAAATCCATTGGGCCCCAAGTATCTCTCACATTCTGCTGCAATGTCGTCCCATTTCCACTCAAACAGGTGGACAATAGTTGTTCTTCCAGCTCTAGTGTTGGGATTGTATTGAGCAGAGCATAGCCCAACAGCCAGCAACAGAAGAAGGAGCTTCATTCTGCCTGCTAATGTGACAAGTGCACTCTCCCATGTGTTCTTTTAAACTCTAGGTGTTATGTAACAGATTATGTCCTCAAACGATCACCTGTTACTGTTTAGTGTGATATAAAAAGCCAGGTGGTAATATTATGGAAATTCTCACAAGTAGACATGTTTTTCTCCTAGTTCTAGAACACATCCACAGCGAGAGAGTTTAATGTTAATTTAATAGACATCTATACCCTAAAATATTTACAAGTTAATTAAACATCTTTAAGTAACTGCATAAACTTTAATGTTGCAGTACCTTTACTGCATGTATTGCATGTAGCCTTTTAGCTGCTGAAGCATTCAAAGCATTTGAAAGCTATGTAATAGTAATACTAAGCATCATCTCACATGATACTCAGCCAGGCGTAAAGTGACTAGACATGCTGTAATCCAGTCATTTAATCAGAGCAGAGAGACAAGATCATCTTCTAATATTGGCAAGCACTGGGGCCTGTAAATGTGGATGGATGTGTAGCATGTTTGTCAGCTTTCTTTCAAAATCACTTAGGATGATGCTGAGTTGGATACATATGCATAAAAATAGCATATTTACTAGAGATGGGTGCAGACCACATGTTTTGACTTTGGTTTTGGTTTTGGCTCTAAAATTTCTTCGTGCTTTACTTTTGGTTCTGATTTTGTCCAAAAATCCTAAAATGTTTTGGTTTTGGGTCTGAATTTAATTAAAATTGTGAAAAATAGGTAAAATCATGTGATTTTTAACTGTTTTTACTCCTAAATTAATATTTATAGAATTAGCATTCATTTACAGTCATTTACAGTCTACTTTTTAATGATGTCTTCACAACTCCTACCTCACAACTGAAATAGTTTGAGATTATTACTGAAGCATATACAGTGCTACCTTGTTACTACCTCTTGCTGGGTGTGATACATATGTTCAACAGTTAAATGATTGACATTTATATGGTTAACACCATAATATAGACAGGGTTGGAAAGACAACAATAATGACATCAACAGTATTATTAGTTCGACAATTGAAATGTAGACAGTATCATTAGGTTGACAATTTGAATGTAGACAGTATTATTAGGCTGACAATTGAAATGTAGACAGTAATTTTAGGTTGACAATAATATCCCTAGCCATATAATACTGTCTTGAATTACAGACCTAATAATACTGTTGACATTTACATTGTCAATGTAATGTCAACTTTATGAATGTTGACCAAATTAATGTCTAGTCATAAACCGCATATTTCTTTGGAAATGTGAGGATGAGAAGTAATGATAATGATTTAGACATAGAAATTGAGGATGATAGTTTGGAACTTTGTAATGTGCAACAGAATGAGGGACTTATTGTGGATCTGAAAATGTTACAATGTGTTGCACTTAAACAAGATAATAAGGAAAATGTATATGTCCAAGTAGGTAAGTCACCAGTGGTACCACCACATGCCCATGATAAGTGCATTATCATGCCTGGGCAAGCGACCAAAAAATCCACCTCTTGCATGTGGAAATTGTTTTATCCCAACCCAGACAACATTTGTCAAGGTGTCTGTAGGCTGTGTGATTTCACAGTAATTATAGATAGGGACCTCCTACCTTCATCATCATCAACATCATCATTTATTTATTTAGCACCAGCAAATGCAGTAGCACTTTACAATTGGGAAAAAACACAGTAATAAAACAATACTGGGTAATAGAGACAGACAGAGAAGGAAGTAAGAAGGCCCTGTGTGCAAACTTCCAATCTCCGTTACATTATTTGCAGCGAGTTCATTCAAGTAGTTTATCAAAAGGTGGAAAATCATGTATAGTAACAAGCAGTCCAGCAACAGCTAGCAGCAAAATGGATAGACACCTCATGCAATCTTCAACTTCAACACCTTCGTCATCAACCACCTCATTATTTGTACGTAGTCCAGCATCCAATTTTCAAATGCGAACTAACTCCCCTAATGCAATCCATGATTACCAAGAAGCATCCTTGCGCACTACAGCTGCTGCTGCTGTGGGTGAAACTTCTAAACAGAAGGGGGCTAAGAAGAGCAAGCATAGCTTTAAACAACATCTAGTCTGTGAAGCAAGCATGTGCAAGAATGAAAATCAACATCCAGTTGCACAGCGGATCACTAAACCCATGAAAACTATGTTAGCATTTGGCTGTGCATCCAATTTCTGCCATCAATGCATCAGGTTTTAGCAGATTAGTTGCGATTATATGTCCACACTACCAAATTCCATCTTGATTCCATTTCTCTTAAGCAGAAAATCATAAGCTGTATTGGGAGGTTAAATAAAAAGTCATTTAGTCCCTAGCAAATGCCATTGTACTGACTATCCACTTAACTATGGCTTTGTGGACAAGCTGCACTGGTCAAGCAAAAGACTATATGACCATGACAGCCAAGTGGGTAAGTGTTTTGCCTTCAAGATCAGCAGTGCTTGTAGTATCATCATCATCCTCATCAGTTCAGCATAGTAGCGTTAACACACAGTGCCAGATCATTCACAGCATCCTGTTTTTTTCCACTAAATCGTTCAGATGTCACTTGGGCTTTTAAAAGCAAATTAGTCAAAGAGCACCCTATAAAAATAAAGCCAAAATAAGCCTTAAAGTAGGGAAAACAGCACACTTACCAACATAAGGAGGGAAAAATTTTTGAAAAGCAGCCAGTAAACCTAATTTACGGTTATCCAAAATGTGTAAGTACAGGTACAGGTAATAAACTAAGAATCAAGCACTCAAGATAGGGGATACATATACAGGGATGGAAAGGGCAATTGAATGTCTCAAATTCGCGATTCTGCTTACATTCAATAAAATATTTGAAATAATTCAAAAAACATAGCAAAATACAATGAATAATGAAATTAAAACATTGAGATAGTTGTATGTAAATTTCACTAATTTAGATAGAGTAATGATAAAACAACAGGTTGATCTCACTAATCAGACATACAAAATGTGGTCTGATAAATTTTGATCTGACACTAACCGACACAGTGTGTTTCCTCTTAACATGTAAAAGAAACATTAGAGTCCAGAAAGACAAACTGATCAGATATGTATGAGTCCCACAGCCTGATTGGTTTCAAGTAGGACATTATCTTACCAAGCGGTACCTTCAGCTCCATATTGTCTGCAATAATAATAACGGTCAATGATTAAAAGTAATATGCCTTGATTCTCCTCGGGTGAGGATGCACAGCAGAGATATACAATAACATGGTTTTGGTCCAGTAAATACTTCAGTTGTCTCTGATACTGTCCCTCACACAATTGCTTACAGATTGAATCACTTGGGATTTAAAAGCAACAAATCTATTTGTTCTTTGGAGTGTGCTGCTCAGAGTACCCTGCTTTTTCTCCACTAAATAGTTCAGATATTTTTACTGTATCAGAACAGGTGTGAACTGCACTGGGTAAGTCCTCAAAACAAATGGTGACTAATATTTGATTTTGTATACGTGGTAATTGTGTATGTCCACTTTAATAGTTGCCACCAGAAATGGTGCACACACACAGTGTATGGATATATCACAAAAGAAGGGAAAAGAGAAAGAAACTGTGCTGTGGGGCACTCATGGGACTCAGGAAAATAATGTTATTATATTTTTATTATATTAGTTAAAAAAGGATATATATTGCTATGTCATTGAAATGATCCTATGTAAGGGTGTAACTATACAGCAAAATATTAAAAGTATAAATAAAGTGAAAATGAAAACCCAAAATACAAAAAAAAAAAGGTAAATTAAAATAGCAGGTTAAATCTGCTAAACTGTGCTGCTGTCCATAATATCCCCATGAATTATTTATTTACATCAATTCACATAAAGGGGTTGATATCGCCTTAAATCACAATATGCAAAAAATCACAGCTATTGCTATATAAATAGCCTTTTTCATTCTGTCCAACCATCTCTAAGTAATTTTCTTAGCACAAAATTGCAGCCTACATTCTATCCACATGCTAAAATGGCAGATGAGAAAGATATTGATCCAAAAATCATGAGATCTGACATTTTATGTTTAGTTATATTCATGTTTTTAATAAAAAGAGTAATGTGCTAACCATTTCATTTGTTTCTTCTACAGTATTGGCCAAAAGTTGTGAGAATGGCACAGGTATTGGTTTTCACAACGTTTGCTGCTTCAGTGTTTTTAGACCTTTTACTCAGATGTTGCTATGGTATACTGAAGTAAAATTACAAGCATTTCATAAGTGTCAACGGCTTTTATTGACAATGCAAAGAATCAATATTTGCAGTGTTGACCCTTCTTTTTCAAGGTCTCTATAATTCGCCCTGGCATGATGTCAATCAACTTTTGGCAATATACTGACTGATGCCCTCCCATTCTTGCCTAATGAATGCTTGAAGTTTGTCAGAATTTGTGGGTTTTTGATTGACCACTAGTTCTCAATTAGATTAAGGTCTGGGGAGTTTTCTTGCCATGGACCCAAAATTTCGATGTTTTGATACCCGAGCCACTTAGTAATTACTTTTGCCTTATGGCAAAGTGCTCCATCATGCTGGAAAAGGCATTGTTTGTCACCAAACTGTTCTTGGATGGTTGGGAGGAGTTGCTCTTGGAGTATGTTTTGGTATCATTCTTTATTCATGGCTGTGTTCTTAAAATTGTGAATAAGCCCACTCCCTTGGCTGAGAAGCAATCCCACACATGAATGGTCTCAGGATGCTTTACTGTTGACATGACACATGACTGATGGTAGCGCTCACCTTTCCTTCTTTAGGCAAGCGTTTTTCAAGATGCCCCAAACAATCTGAAAGGGGAAAATGACTTTACCCCAGTCCTCAGCAGTCTAAGCCCAGTACCTTTTGCAGAACATCAGTCTGTCTCTGATGTTTTTCCTGGAGTAGAGTGGATTCTTTGCTGACCTTCTTGACACCAGGCTATCCTCCAAAAGTCTTCGTCTCACTCTGCATGCAGATGCACTCACACCTGCCTGCTGCCATTCGTGAGCAGGCTCTGCACTGGTGGTGCCCCGATCCCCCAGCTGAATCAACTTTAGGAGATGGTCCTGGCACTTGCTGGATCTTCTTGAGCAGCCTGAAGCCTTCTTCACAACTTTTGTACCTCTCTCCTTGAAGTTCTTGATGATCCGAGAAATGGTTGATTTAGGTACAATCTTGCTAACAGCAATATCCTTGTCTGTGAAGCCTTTTTGTGCAAAGCAATGATGGCTGCATGTGTTTCCTTGCCGGTAACCATGGTTAACAGAGGAAGAACAATGATTTGAAGCACCACCCTACATTTAAAGCTTCCAGTCTGTTATTCTAACTCAATCAGCATGACAGAGTGCTCTTCAGCCTTGTCCTCATCAACACTTTCACCTGTGTTAACGAGAGAATCACTGACCCTGATGTCAGCTGGTCCCTTTTGTAGCAGGGCTGAAATGCAGTGGAAATGTTGTTTTTTGAATAAAGTTCATTGTCGTGCCAAAGACTAACTTTGAAATCAATTTCAATTCATCTGATCACTCTTCATGACATTCTGGAGTATATGCAAATTACCATGATAAAAACTGAGGCAGCAGACTTTGTGAAAAATAATATTTGTGTCATTCTCAAAACTTTTGGCCATGACTGTATTAAGGATGAGTGGGCTCGGATTCCGCTAATCCGAGCCCACCTGAACAGTGCGGATCCGACGGGATCCGAGCACTGTTCGGGAACTTCCGGGTGCCAAACGAAGCCAAAGCGAGGCTATGACATCCAAGTCTCGCGTCGGATCTCGCGAGACTCGGATGTCATAAATACTCACCTTGCGGCCGCCATCTTCATTTTGCCTGACATCAGGGAAGAGGGAGGGTGTGTAGGGTAATGGTGCTCCTGCGTGATCAGTGCTCTGTCCTTGCTGAGTCCAGTGGTGCTTTATGCCTGTGTCCAGTGCTATGTCCTTGCTGAGTCCAGTGGTGCTTTTGTCCTGTGCCTGTGCTCTGTCCTGCTGAGCCCAGTGGTGCTTTGGCCAGTGTCTGCCCTGCTGAGTCCAGTGGTGCTTTAGTCCTGTGCTTAGTTGTGCTAAGTCCATAAAAATTTTATAATTATTAAAATCTCTTAAAAATTACAAAAAACAATTTATTTTAAAAATTATACAAAATTAATAAAAAAAAAAATATTTAAGCAGTTCTAAAGAATAGGTACTTACTGCAATCTATATTACATTTAATACGTTCAATTTTTAAGCAGTTCCAGAGAATAGGTACTGCAATCTATATTACATTTACTACGTTCATTCTTTAAGCAGTTCCAGAGAATAGGTACTGCAATCTATATTACATTTAATACGTTCAATTTTTAAGCAGTTCCAGAGAATAGGTACTGCAATGTATATTACATTTACTATGTTCATTCTTTAAGCAGTTCCAGAGAATAGGTACTGCAATCTATATTACATTTAATACGTTCAATTTTTAAGCAGTTCCAGAGAATAGGTACTGCAATCTATATTACATTTACTATGTTCAGTCTTTAAGCAGTTCCAGAGAATAGGTACTGCAATCTATATTACATTTACTATGTTCAGTCTTTAAGCAGTTCCAGAGAATAGGTACTGCAATCTTTATTACATTTAATACGTTCAATTTTTAAGCAGTTCCAGAGAATAGGTACTGCAATCTATATTACATTTAATACGTTCAATTTTTAAGCAGTTCCAGAGAATAGGTACTGCAATCTATATTACATTTACTACGTTCATTCTTTAAGCAGTTCCAGAGAATAGGTACTGCAATCTATATTACATTTAATACGTTCAATTTTTAAGCAGTTCCAGAGAATAGGTACTGCAATCTATATTACATTTACTACGTTCATTCTTTAAGCAGTTCCAGAGAATAGGTACTGCAATCTATATTACATTTAATACGTTCAATTTTGAAGCAGTTCCAGAGAATAGGTACTGCAATCTATATTACATTTACTATGTTCAGTCTTTAAGCAGTTCCAGAGAATAAGTACTGCAATCTATATTACATTTAATACGTTCAATTTTTAAGCAGTTCCAGAGAATAGGTACTACAATCTATATTACATTTACTACGTTCATTCTTTAAGCAGTTCCAGAGAATAGGTACTGCAATCTATATTACATTTAATACGTTCAATTTTTAAGCAGTTCCAGAGAATAGGTACTGCAATCTATATTACATTTACTACGTTCATTCTTTAAGCAGTTCCAGAGAATAGGTACTGCAATCTATATTACATTTAATACGTTCAATTTTTAAGCAGTTCCAGAGAATAGGTACTGCAATCTATATTACATTTACTACGTTCATTCTTTAAGCAGTGCAAGAGAATTGGTACTGCAATCTATTTTACAAGAGAAAGTGAGGGAGGAGCTGGTAAACCATTGCGATTCCACCAAGCATGTAGCTCTTGTGGATGAAGCCCTTTGTACGCTTTGATGATATATTGTGGCCCCGGTACCAAATTAGGTACCGGGGCCACTCCACTACGCAGTCCAGATAGATGCGTATCAACTACATTCAGTGTTGGGGGCAAATCCAAAATTAATGAAAATAACCTGTCATCGTCAAAAACAAGAAGTTTTGACGCGCTCGAACTACACCCTGTATATGCTGCAGAGGATGTAGGAGCAGGCAGCTGTGCAGTGGAATTCAGACCCGTTGAGGGTGATATATTGTGGCCCCGGTACCAAATTGGGTACCTGGCCCACTCCACTACGCAGTCCAGAAAGCTACCTCGGTGCAACGTTTTGGACTAAAAAGAATATTGTGAGGTGTGAGGTGTTCAGAATATACTGGAAATTAGTGGAAATGACTGTTATTGAATGTTATTGAGGTTAATAATAGCATAGGAGTGTAAAAAAAAAAAAAAATGGATTTTAGCGCTTTTTTAGAAATAAATCAAAACCCAAAACCCTAAATCAGAACCAAAGCCTTTTGTCAGGTGTTTTGGCAAAACAAATCAGAACCCAAAACCTCAAGCTAATCAGAACCCAAAACACTAAAAGTGCCCGGTGCACACCCCTAGACTGTATATGTGTATTGAATGGGAAGCTGGAAAGTCGACAGTGGGGAGAAACATAAACATCTATTCACACTTCTGTTTTCAATCTACCATCTAGTGAGTATAATCAGGATGGGGAATGGTGCTTTTTATACACCTTGTTTGCAACATTGGTATACTGTGTTATGCCATACTGCCACTTTACCTGCAGCCTTCATTGTAAAACTATAAAATTAAAAAAATTGATATTTTATATATATATATATATATATATATATATATATACAAGCAATTAGTGCCGCAGAGCACTCATAGTGTAATATTGGCAGGTACCATATAATATAAAGTTCTCATTATATAAACTACGCACAATTGATAGATTAAGCAGGGCTTATATGTATAAAATCACTGTTTATCCCTCTTCAATCTGCTTGAATGATATCACTTAAACTCAAATCCCATATGGAAAGGAGAATAAACTTGAGGAAAACAATATCAAGCCACAAGTGGCCACAAGTGTGTGGAATAGTCTAAAAACATTTATTAATTTATTACACCAATGGCTAAAAACCCTTACAATAAATAAAAGTCATTTTGCTTACCTTGTCCATAAATGGATACTAAAGTCTCCCTATAGAACACCACGCTGGGTCCGGACCGGAAATGCCGTCCCTGACACAATGAATGGATACATCTAGTCTATGCGTTTCACTACACAGAATGGGAAAACTTTGGTGTGAGTTGGTCAGCTTAACATATATTGCAATATATGGAACTAACATTCCCTGTTTTTAATATTAAAAAGTAGCTAGTACAGCATTAATTATGCGTTTGGAGAGTGCAGAGTATCCCTGTTTTTTGTCTATACAATGTCGCCAACCCCCTTTTGCACCCCAGTCTGTACATGGAGAGTGCAGATGATCTATGTCTGCTTTTGTTTATACAATGTGTCCCATCACTCTTGCACCCCGATCTTTACATTAATTAATTCCAACTTGTGTCAGGTGAGTCCCAGGTCTCCCAAGGCTGCTAGTGCTTGGGAGCGACTTGCCTTTAAACGCTGTGTGCAGGTAAACTGTTAGCCCAGCTAAAAAAGTATATATATATGTATGTGTGTGTGTATATATATATATATATATATATATATATATATATATATATATATATATATATATAATTACACCGATCAGCCCTATTTTGTAGGTACTCCTTGTGCAGCCAAAACTTCTCTGGCCGGACGAGGCATGGACTCGAGAAGACTTCTGAAGGTTGAGTTGCATTATCTAGATCCAAGATGTTAACAGCAGATCATTTAGGTACTGTAAGTTGTGAGGTGGGGCCTCCGTGGTTCAGACTTGTTTTTCCAGCCCATCCTACAAATGCAAAATCGGATAGAGACTTGGGGAATTTGCAGGCCAAGCCAACACCTTGAACTCTTTGTCATGTCCCTCAAACCATTCCTCAACAATTTTTGCAGTGTGACAGGGCAAATAATCCTGCTGAAACAGGCCACTGCCATCAGAGAATACTGTTGACATGAAGGTGTGTGCTTGTTCTGCAACAATGTTTATGTAGGTGGTACATATCAAAGTCACTCAGATTCTTACACTTGCCCATTTTCCTGCTTTCAACACATCAACTTTAAGAACAGACTGTTCACTTTCTGCCTAATATATAACAATCCTTAACAGGTGCCATTTTAGCAGGATGATCAATGTTATTCACTTCACTTGTAAGTGTATTTAATGTTGTGGGCGATCAGTGTATTTTCAACTTCTGTTGCAAACATGATACCAGAATTTTGTGTTTTAATCATTAACTGTCTTTGTATTTGTTTAAAACCCTAGGCTAGAGGTACAATAAGTGGCCTACTTTCTGAATACATCGAAAAATGTTTATCTACTCCAACGTGAACTTAATATATTACCAAATGAGGCTTTTGTTTGACATAGTAATTTAACCTCTACACTACATAATCAACAACACCAGTTACCAGTTAGTTATTCTTTAATAAAGAAGTGGTATAGTTATTATATTCTATAAGTGCCCCTTTTAAAATAAATCTACTTTACCTTTTACAATCCATATATAATTGGAAAGGTCCTCTATTATCTACTAGTTTCTATGTTCAATGTTGGTAAATCCACCTGTGCATTTGCTTTCAATGTTTTATTGGACTCTAAAATTACATATTGGACAACTAAAGGTTTTTGTTTACATCTGGTAATGGAACCATTTAGGGCAAACAAGGTAATAATTAAAACATGTTGCATTTGTGAACCAACTGCTTGTAGAAGCTGCGGGCAAGCCTTATGTAAAGCTATGTCAAGCTACCAGTCTTCATCGTCTGTTTATTGATATAATATATAAATGGATCAGACAAGCACAATCTATACTTTTGCTTCTGGAAAAATCCACCTGAAAATAAATCAGAAAATATCAACAGAAAGCAACCAAGATCCACAGTCTGCTAAAAAAGCAACGACACAAACACACGACATTTCATAGCACATCTAGGAAACATTTCCACACAGCAGTGGCAAAAAAACAAAAGTGGTGCAAGATGGAATTGCCTTGGGCCCTCCCACCCACCCTTATATAAGATATTGAAAAGGACATGTACAGTTTAACAAACCAAGTGCTCCAGCGACAAGGAGTGCCACTTTTATGGCTGAAGTGCTTGGTTTGTTTGGGGCCCCGACAAAACAAACTACCAATAGTTTAGCTGCCTTAGGCCCAAGCCTGCTGTTAATGAACTTGAACGGGCCTGATTTATTAATGATCTTAAATGAAGAGGATTCTTATTTCAGTCTCCTGGACAAAACCATGTTAGATTGCAAGGGGTGCAAATGAGTGTTCTGTTTTGCACATAAGTTAAATACTGCCTGTTTTTTCACGTAGCACACAAATACTTGATAGCTTATTTGTACACTGAAATTTAAAGTTGATAAGTGTGTGCTACATAAAAAAAAACAGTCAGTATGTAACTTATGTGCAAAACAGAACACTCATTTGCACCCCTTGCAATGTGACATGGTTTTGTCCAGGAGATTGAAATAAGAATCCTCTTCATTTAAGATCCTTAATGAATCGGGCCCTACATTATTAATAGAGATGTTCACTGACCCCTGTGTTCTGGTTTTGGATCTGGATTAACTTCGTGTTTTGTCTATGGTATTGGTTTTGGACCCCTATTTGTTTTCTAAAATCCCTACTTTTTTTCTAAAATCACATAACTTTGTTTTTTCCCCCTACATTATTAACCACAATAACACTCATTTCAAATAATTTGCAGTCAATTTTGACCACCTCACAGGTCACAATTTTATTTTCATACACTTTCAAACAAAGACTGCAGCAGTTCTTGCCAGGAAGATGATGAGGATGATGTTGTTTGTGTAAGTCCTGCACCAGTGGAATCAGCAGAAGAAGAAGACCAAAAAATCCACCTCTTAAGTGTGGAATTATTTTTACCCAAATCCCGACAACAGTTGTCTAGCCATTTGTAGCATTGTAAAGCCAGAGTCAGTAGAGGTATGGACCTCAACCATTTAGCACCCTAATCCATGTTACGTCACTTGAAGTGAGTTCATGGAAAGCTTTTGTGAAAATCAGAAACTTATGCTAAAAAATAGCAACAAGCAGTCCAGCATCAGCTACCTCCCTTCTCTCAGCTAGATCCCGACACCTGCAATCTACACCAACAATACCTTCATCATCAATATCCTCACAAGTGATCGGAGTTAGTCTTGCATTCACATTTCTAAGGCAAGATGGCTCCTCCCCTATCCAGGACTCCTCAGAAGAATCCTTGAGCGTTAGGCCCACTGCTGCTGCTCCTACTGCTGGGGGTGGATCTTCAACCCATAAGCAGACCAAGAAGAAGACTACTAGTAGTTTACAACAATTGACTGTTAAACAATCCTTTGAAAGAGGAAGCAAGTATGAAAGCTGTCACCCAGTCGCAAAGTGGATCACAGACGCCATGGCAACTATGCTAGTATTAGATCTGCATCCAATATCCACTATTAATGCAGCTGGTTTTAGACAATTACTTGAGGTCTTCTGTACCCGTTGCCAAATTCTATCACAACACCATTTTACTAGGAAAGCTATCTCTCACCTCTACCAGAAGGTTCTTAAAATTGTAATTATTGGGCTACTAAATGCCATTCTACTCACTGTACACTAAACCACAGATATGTGGACAAGCGGAACTGGACAAATTAAAGATTATATGATAATGACAGCCCACTGGGTTGGTGATTCACTTTCACCAGCAGGGACAGCACCAGCATGTACACAAGAACGTCACATTTTTTAGAGGCAGGCTACTCTGTGTATCATCTGCTTCACTAAGAGGCATATTATTATTATTATTATTAATAATAATTATAATAATAATAATAATATCATCATCATCATCATCATAGATTTGTAAGGCACCACAGTGATCCACAGCGCCATACAGTAGGGAAAACAAGGACATACATAAAACAAGTCATACGTAAAACAAGAACAGACAAGGTGTTAGGAGCCATCCATTACACCACTGAGCCTCATGGCCATCTCTTTAGTGACCAGGACGTCACTTCCGCCAGCTGGTCCGACCGTTGCCAAGAGAATGACTGGATGCCGATTCCCTGCTCAGCGCGCCCCGGCAAACAGGACAGCCGCTGAAATCTCCCCGACCTGTGGGCTGATTAATTTGGCTTTGATTAATTAATCCAGGCATGTGTATTGTTACAGGGCTTAGCCCTGATTGGTTGGTCTATGTATTTAAGGCATTGTGACCGAGCCTCAATGCCGGTTATAGCGTTTCTAACCCAGTCTAGCAAACCTGCTCCTGTTTGCTGAACCCTGTCCTGTGGATACTCTGTTGGATTTTCTGTGTATGACCCCTGTCTTGGACCGGTTTGCTCGTGACCCTGACCCTTTTGGCCTGTACCTTGAACTCCGCTACCTTGGCTGTGACCCAGACCTTTGGCGTGTTTATTGACTACCCTGCTTGCCTGTGACCTTGGCTACCGTTTGACTATCCGCTGCTTTCTACCCAGTCTCCTGGCCTGCCGCTGTTGTCTGCATTACCAACCCACACTTCATCTGGAGCAAAGTCCTGGGGGCATCTGAGTAACGGTGAGCGCAACTAGCTCTAAGGTAAAGGCGGCTGCTATAGGTGAAAACCTCCATTATCTAGTTCTGTGGGTTGGTGATCAGACCAGCAGCCTAACACAAGACAGACAAAATGAATGGAGACATGAAATCAAAGGGTATGGAGGACCCTGTTCATTAGAGAGCTTACATTCTAAAGTGAAGAGGGCACAGCTGAAACAAGAGAAGCGAATGTGGCTCAGAGTGGAGATTGGGATAGTTGTGAGGGTGCATTATTGTGAATAGTGTTATCGAGGATAAGGTCACCTCTAAAAAAGATATGGGTTTTCAAAGAGCATCTAAAGATTTGAAGGCTGTGGGAAAGTCTGATTGAGTGTGGTAGGGAATTCCATAAGTGGGGAGCAGCACAGGAGAAGTTTTGAAGGCGGGAGTGAGAGGTGGTTATCAGACGAGACAAGGCGCAGAGGTAATACCGCTGACAACCTGATTGAAAAACTAAGGGATGTCATTGCAACATGGTTTATTCTGCTTGGACTATCCTGAGAATATGTGATTTCTGATAACGCCACCAATATTGTTAGAGCATTACAGCAGGGGGAATTCCATCAAATTCCCTGTTTTGCTCACAAAATCAACTTGGTGGTAGAGAAATTTTCAAGAAAAGACAATGACATGCAGGAGATGATGTTTGTGTCCCGAAATATTTAGAATCATTTTCGGGATTCTGCAACAGCATGTAGGAGAATGCAGCAGCTGCAAGAAGAATAGAATGGGGGAATGTACTTTAGTCCAGTACAGTGGAGAATACTTTTCGTGTTGTGCAAGGTGCTGAAACCACTTAAAGTAGTCACCTGTGAAGAGAGTGCAGACACTGTTAGCTTAAGTCAAGTGATTCCCCTAATTAGACTTTTTGAAAAGCAACAATAGAAATTGAAAAAGGAAATAAAACAAAGCAATTCCACTAATTATGTTAGACTTGTAGATTAAGTACTTTATTCGCTTCGCCGGGATCCAAGAGTTATCAGCATCTTGAAATTGGATCATTACATTTTGGCAACTGTGCTTGATCCTAGGTTTAAGAGCTATGTTTGTTCTTTCTTTCCAACTGACCCAGATCTCAAGAGATGCAATGAGCTCCTGGTCAGCAAGCTAACAGCTCAAGTGGTACATGACACAATGACATATTCTCCTTCAGTTTCTCTATAAATTGCTGCTAGGATACAACATAGCTTTCCCAGGACACCCAGTGGTGATGCAGATGAGTATGCACAACATTTTGACATTTGGTCTGGTCTAGAAGAATTGCCCAAAAATCATGACAGCTCTTCCATAAAATGAACTAAAAATTCCATGAGGAAGGCCATTACCGGCAATTATATCAAAGTACATAAACTTCTGTGATGGTGGATGCCAACGGGGATGAATGTACATGAGGATGAGGGTGAGTATGATGACAGTGTAGATTGCAGGTGCTGATATCTAGCTGAGCGAAGGGAGCTAGCTAATGCTGCTATGCTTAGTAGGAGCCTTGATAAAGATTATTTGAATTGAAACGGTCGGTAAGGGTGCGGACACCAAGAAGGGAGCACACATTGGATGAACTGAACTTGCTCTAGGTCTCTACAGCTAGCAGGGAAAAGGAGCCGGCAGCCTGATTGTTTGAACGGGGTAGTTGTTTTCATTAAATGTGTATTACCCCATCTCTGATGGATAGAGTCCAGCTTTACCGGTGGTGTTGTCCTCTGATGAGTTTATAAATAATATATTATTTTATATATGAACATAACATATGAACAGATTCAGCTACAATTGAATTAGATAGGTGACTAGGAACAAGCCCTCTCTCCAATACTGCAAACATTTGGCTTGTGAATAATTGTGAAACTAGTCTTCATTTGGTCTGTAATTAGCATATGAATGCTGTGAGTGGTTCCTGTGAAAGGTAGTCTCTGCCCACATAGAGGGTTTACACATGATTCAAAAATAGTTCTGTCTCTTCATGCTTTGTCCCCAGACTGAAGGCCTGCAGCCATTGCTCCTAGTTGAACATGCAGGGAAGTGAGTAACCGCATGGGCTACAAAGGCCCTAACTAGTAGGAATGATGGAGTTTTCGAATTGAATGAATGAAAGGTGAGTGAGTGAGTCTGAATACATAAATGTTTATATGTGGAAGAGTACATGAGAATGAATAATCATTTGTGATAAGTGATATGAAAGTTTGAATACAGATGGTAATTGTGATTGGAAAGATTTTGGTTTGGTATGAGCAGTGTTACATAAATGCATGCCTTGTTCGGATAGATTGATGGTTTAAATTAAAGCATTTATGTTATACATAGACCTGTGTGATTCTGTGTTGCTTTAATACTGTTTTGTGGAGTTTTTGAGTGGAAATAGTTTGCTTTATGCAGTTTAGTGTAAATGCATAGAAAGTGATGGATTATTCAGGAAGTGATCAGATTGTTAAATATAACGTTTTGTTAGACAATTGGTTTAAAGAGTAGTTTGTGGATTTGAATCTCTGGGATAATGTGGTTGAAATACCATGTGTTAAAATGGCTATTGGACTTTGAAAAAGATATGTGAGATGAATGGAGTGTGTCTCTGTGGCCTTTACCCCCTCCCCCTACACAATGCATTTACATACACATAGCTTAAAATATACACACATACCTTTAGACAATAGTTAGTCAAAACACACACACAATTACATATATATTTATAGTACAAGCAATAAGTGTAAAATATGGCACCAAAATCTATACTTTGTGTAAAATATTGTTATGCTGTTTATTGTTTTATAATATAATACAACACACTTTAAATTAAGTTATATCTTGCTGTGGTTATTCTTGAAGCCTATGGATTGATGGGAATATAAGAATGATGTTTCTTAGGTTAATTTAGAAGTACCTTTGCGAGGAGTTGTTTGACGGTAATAGTCATATATATAACAATATTAAATGGTCTTACATACATTTGCCAGAATATTAAGGAGATTAAAACCCATAAAAGGAGGAAATCCTTTTACATTTTCTGATTTGTATGGTCCGAATTTTCTTTATTCTGGATGTTGTTTATATTACTTGTTTATATTGTTGAAGTCGTATAATTGGATGAACGAAAGTATATTGGTTAATATTGTTTAACCGTGCGATTGCGATCAATACGCTACGTAACACGTGGCATGGCACGATCGCGCGATAAATTATGCACTCTCACATTCATTTATTTATATATTTCATATTCATAATGATTCCATTCCACAGTCGTTTATGTGCAGATGATATTTGGTTTATAGTTATATATATATTATAAGGTTATATGTACACTTTAGTGATATTTAAGGTTCAGGATACAGGAAATATGTTTTGTTTAGTATCATTTTAATCCCCTATTTATCCGCAGTTGTCCGGTTCATTCGCCGAAGGGATCGCACATTACATACTCCAGTTAGCGATGTTAGGGAATAAATGTTTAAAATGATACTGACTGTGTATTGTAAATAGACTAGCCTAAACTGGTTTCTGGGTGGGAGAATCAGAGTCATCATCTGGAGAGCAGGCCCCCACCCTTGGAGGGGGTTGTTTGAACTGGCCTATGACCTGCATTACACTGGACCCTCCTGAAGCCAGGACCTATATATACACAAGCTCCCTGGGACCAGCTAAGGCAGTCATCTCTGACCACACTCTTCTGGACTGAAGTACTGTAGCTGGTACCAGTGGAGCGCAGCGGTATGTATGTATTTGGTATCGGTTGTGCTGTATTATAATTATATATTGAACTGCTAAAACTTTTACTTCTGCTAAATAAATTGTTTGTGCTTTGGAAACACAAGAAATCGATTAGACAATGCTTATTGGAAAATTATAGAATTACTTTAATATTATGTATATTTGGTGGAATAAAAGTTTTTTACTTAAGATAATGCACATAATCAGTTCCTATACTTTTTTCTTGGGCACATGACACAAGGAAGACTATAAAGATGACGGGACCCAGACTAATACAAGGACAACTATGTTTTATCACTGATTTGCGCTGGTTCAAGACTGACTGTTATCTCCTCTTTCTATGTTACCTATATAACACAGTACAATGTGAAGATTTAGAGGAGCAAGCCTGCCAGACCTATTATTTCTATTTCAACAATGACAATTATTAATGGAGTAATGGAGCTCTCCTGAATGTCACTGGAGACTTTGAAGAACACTGCTACCCCTCCTCTTTCTTTTCTACCTATGACGCTTCCCAGCTGCACTAGAGACTGCCAAGAACTGTGCTACCCCTTCTGTGTCCCTCTGTGAAACTGCGCTGGATCACCATGGAGGATGGTACTTATAAAATCCAAAACTCGTGAGATCTGACAACGTAACAATGATGTTTTGCCACGTTTTCAATTCCGAAAGCGCACGAAAGTACCAAACCAGCTCGGCTCGGTTTTCGGATCTGCTAAATTCGGCTGTGATTGGTTCTCGGGGAACCGAGCCTGAGCCTCTTTAATTATTAACCATGTCTGCTCATGCTGCATCTTTAATCTTCTTCTCCTCTGTGGATACCTCCCTCTCATTCCTGAAGACCTGCCAAAATTATATAGACACAGGAATGGATATTACAACTGGAGTGGCATTACATCTTCAGACAGATTGTGACATGAAACATGTGGGCAGCATGGAATATGTCATGTTGGAATACTCAGCATTGAACAGAGATTTAAACCAATATGTAGATGCAGTTAAGGAGACTGTACATAAATTAAAACGTGACCCACCGAATGAGATCCCGGATTTAAGAGAGCTTATATGCAAGAGATAGACTGCACTTCAGAAGAATAATACAGAGGAGGCCCTGAGGCAGGATGATAAATATGTAAAGTTTTAAGAACAGCTAAGAGACCTAAAAACAAATTGGTGTGTCACCGCTTCCTGCAGACGAAGCTTTGGAGGCTGAAGACGAGAAGATCGCCGTCACCCAGAGCCCTCCTATAACACAGTTGGAGATGGTGAACCCAGTGAAAAACAAAGTATGTGGAAACACGTACGAGAGAAAAGCAATTGAAAGGATAATTGAGAACAAACTTCAGAAGGGTAAATCCGCCAGGTGTACAAAAATTGTCTGTGATCATTCTGACATGAATATATCAGACCTTGTTCCAGACAATGCACTAAAAAAAAACCATTGACATTCACAGCAAAAAGCAAGGTCATCACTGAGCTTCGAGTCGTCCCCCATCCCCAAAAAATTTAAATATAGCTAGGTACCTTTGACGTAAAGTGCAGATTACAAACACTTTGTGCAATACTGATAAAACAGCAGCAAAGTGGAAGGTTTGAGTAATATTTATATATATACACGTCTATTTATACATCCATGCTTACATTACTTCTGCAAGTAATGTTGTTCTTTGTTAATAAAACTGTTGTCATTATAGCATTCAAAAAAATGAATAATAATCCTCCACCATTCTTTGGGTAATGATAGTTGATAGTAGGATAATGTGGAGTTACAGCAGAGATGTCACTAATTTTGGTCAATTCTTTTACAGTAGACCAGGCCAGATGTCAAAATGTTGTGCTGAGTCATCTGCATCATCAATGGGTGTCTTTGAGTTTTGCAAAGCACACAACAGTATATAGCTCATGTAGGTAACATTGGCACACAGCGGTAGCTGAAAGGAAAGTGGTGCAAGATGTAATTGCCCTTGGGTCCTCCCACCCATCCTTATGTTGGATCTTAAAAAGGACATGCACACTTTAACAAACCAAGCACTTCAGCGACAAGGATTGCCACGTTTGTGGCTGAAGTGCTTGGTTTGTTTGTGCCCCCACAAAACAAACTATCAATGGGCATAAGGCACCTATCAGGCATCTCACCGGTTTAGTTCCATTTTGAGCCTTGTATACATGGGTTTCCCATGGTTACTCATATCTGTTGTACAGTCTGGTGTTTCTCTATCCTCAGACGCCATCTTGCCAATGCACATGCACAACCCCGGGAACCTTTTAAAACCTCTGCTCCACGGTGATAGAAGGATCACCAGCCAGCTCCCTTTATAAGGGTCCTCCTCCTTTCTATGGGTGTCAGTTCATCAGGTCTCCTAACTGATAGGAAGCATCTCCTCTGACTCCCACCCATGCTCATATTTACCTTTGTTCCTGTCTTCGCGACTTAGGCCGTTCGTTCATCAGCTGCAGCATCAGTCCTGTTCCAGAGTTATAACACCTGTGTGGATCTTAGTGCTTTGGCTCTCTGTGGTTCTTCGCTTCACAGCATTACCTGTTCATCTTATTCTACAGTCAAGACCTGTGAACTCACTGCAGGGTATCACTCATCATTAGTCCAGTTCCAGATGTTATATTACCTGTGTGAACCTCAGTACTTCTGCTCACCTCAGTGCATCGCTTCACAGCTATATCTGTTCAGCTTATTCAGCTGTTTAGACCTGTGATTGTACTTCCTGCTCAGCCAACTTATTACCGTGATTCGGGGCTATACTGCTGATCATCACACAGCACCCATCCTGTTCTAGATATCCTTACACCTGAGGCTATATTCCATTCTGCCTTACAGTTATTTTGTGGTTCTCTGTATTATCTGCTCTGCACCTCTTAGAGGACCGCGACCTGTGGTTAAGAGCAGCTAAGACCATATTCCCTTGCAGGAATCCCTGGTGATTACCTCTCCTCCGTTAGACTCCACACCTTTCTGGCGGTAGAAGTTCCTCAAGCAGAGATCAAGGCCATTCCCACTATCTGGCATTTGCGACTGCACCTAAGGTAAAAGTGCTGTTAATGAACTCTACTGTGGCAAGATGTTGTTGTTATCATCCTCAGCCTCATCCTCACCCTCATCAGTGTGTATTTCATCCTCACACAATATTAATTCATCACCGCTGGAATTCACCATTACAGAAGTCTCTGTACTTTGATGTAATTGGCGGGAAAGGCCTTCCTTATGGAAATTGTATGTAATTTTTATGAATATCATCTTTTCCACATTTTGAGGAAGTAGCCTCCTACACCGATCGCTGACAGGGTTACCGACTGTGCTGAAAACTCTGTACAGACTGGAAAGCTAAGTTTTTTCCTAGCAGCAGTTGAGTGAGAAACTGAAGAATGAGACACCGTCCTGTCACTTAACACTTGAGCTGTTATCTTGCTCACCAGGAGCTCCTTACATCTCTTGAGATCTGGGTCAGTTGGAAATAAAGCGAAGACATACCTCTTAAACCTAGGATCAAGCACAGTCGTCAAAATGTAGTGATCCGATTTCAAGATTTTGATAACTCTTGGATCCTGGCAAAGCAAATAATGTACTTGATCTACAAGTCTGACATACTTAGCGTAATTGCTTTGTTTCATCTCCTCCTTCAATTTCTCAAGCTGCTTTTCCAAAAGCTTAATTAAGGGAATCACTTGGCTCAAGCTATCAGTGTTTAAACTCACTTCACAGGTAACTACTTTGAATGGTTTCAGCACCTTGCACAACACGCAAAGTATTCTCCTCTGCGCTTAAGTAAAATACATTCCCCTCCATTCCCAATGTCATGGCTTGTGGAGTAAACGTGGATGGCTTTTCGCTGTTCCTCCATCCTTAGAAGCATATACAGCGTGGAATTCCACTTTGTTACCACCTCTTGGTTAAGTTGGTGGCGGGGCAAATAAAATTGTTCCTGGAGATGCTGCAATCTCCTATATGCTGTTGCCGAATGCCGGAAATGTCCTCATATTTTACGGGACACAGACAGCCTCTACTGCATGTCCCTGTCATTTTTCAAAAAGCTCTGCACCACCAAGTTTATTGTGTGAGCAAAACAGGGAATGTGATGGAATTCCCGCTGATGTAATGCTTTCACAAAATTTGTGGCGCTATTAGAAATGACATATCATGTGGAGAGTCCAAGAGGGATAAGCCATGTTGCAATGACATCCATTAGTTTTTGTAACAGATTGTCAGTTGTATGTCTCTTAGTGAAGCTGGTGATACACAGAGTATCCTGCCTCTGAAAAATGAGACATAGCTGGGTATATGCTGCTGCTGTTCCTGCTTGGGAAGCTGAATCACCAACCCAGTGGGCTGTCACAGTCATATAATCTTTAGTTTGCCCAGTTCCGCTTGTCCGCATATCTGTGGTTATGTGTACAGTGGGTAGAATGGCATTTTGTAGTACAATAATTACAATTTTACAAACCTTCTTGTACAGATGAGGAATAGCTTTTCTAGTAAAATGGTGTTGTGATGGAATTTGATAACGGAGACACAAGATCTCAATTAACTGTCTAAAACCAGCTGCATTAATTGTGGATATTGGACACAGGTCTAATACTAGCTTAGTTGCCATGGCGTCTGTGATCTGCTTTACGACTGGGTGACAGCTTTCATACTTGCGTCCTCTTGCAAAGGATTATTTACCAGTCAATTGTTATAAACTACTAGTAGTCTTCTTCTTGGTCTGCTTCTGGGATGAATATCCACCCCCAGCAACAGCAGTATGACTAACGCACAACAATTCTTCTGAGGAATCCTGACTAGGGGAGGAGTTGTCTAGCCTTAATAACTTGGATGCAGGATTACTCTGATCCCTACTGAGGATATTGATGAGGAAGGTGTTGTGGGTGTAGATTGCAGGTGCCGGGATCTAGCTGAGAGAAGGGACCTAGCTGATGCTGGACTGCTTTTTGTTATTTTTGTAGCATAAGTTTCAACAGCTTCCCAACAGCTTGCCATGAACTCGCTTCAAATGGCGTAACATTGATGAGGTTTTTATGCCCAGGCATGACAATGGCCTTCTTCTTATCACATGCAAGAACTGCTTCCACTGGTACAGGACTTACACAAACAACATTACCCTCATCAACATCTTCATTAGCGCTGTTGTCAGCTACACAGATATCCCCCTCATCATGTTGCAATTCCAAAGTGGCATTCTCAATTTCTGTATTACCGGCTACACTTGGGCTGTTCATCCACAGATCTTCAGAAATGCTGAAAGGAGTCTTCTTTATGAGTACAGTATTAGAAAGGTCAGACTTACACATAACACAAATCCATGAGGAGAGTCTATCCAAGAGTGCTATTTCTGAATCTGAACATATAGTTCTTCTACTGCCTTACTGTTTTCTTCCAGTTCGACTTTTATATGGAAAAGTATTTGGGAACCACTTTTTGAGTCAGAATGACAAGGTCTTACATAGTCATGACTGACCTTAAAAGAAGATGCCTCACTGACATGTGCAGAACTAGCAGTCACAGAGAAAGCTGAAGGCCTGATTCTTTCCTTTCCACTGTATATGTACAATTGCATGTTGACAATTTAATTTTTTTCTGCAGTTAACTTTGCCTTGATTACAGGTGTTTTTTTCTTTACCAAGGTAAAAGGTGTTTTTTTACATTTTTGTTTCCCTGACTTAAAAACACTATGCACTTCAACATAGCCTTCAACAGGTGATGTTGAGGGATTACTATCATCATGACTGATGCCAGCAGCTGTTTGGTGCTCCTGGTTTTCTGTGGACTGATGTAAATCCATTTTGATGACACAGTAAAATGTGACTGAAGACTTTTAAGAACACTGACAGCCCTATTATTTGATTTGCTGTTTTAGCACTGTACACTATCACCTTTACTGTTTCTGGTTGAACAATGGCACAGTAGAATGTGGCTGGAGACTTTTAAGAACACTGTCAGTCTTATTATTTGAATTGCTGTTTCAGCACTGAACACTGCTACCTCTCCTGTTTCTATGTGAGCTATAACTCTGTAGAATATCACTGGAGACTTTGAAGTACACTCCCACCCCTCACATTGAATAAATAGACCAATTTTACCCAACCAGCCCCAGCATTAAACAATTAGTGTTTACACTTAATTAATAGACCTACACCCCCCAATACTTCAACATTAAAGGAATAGCATTCACACTTACTAAATACACATATTTCTCCACCAAAGAGCCCCAACATTAAATTAATAGCATGTATGTTTAATAATTAATCCTATTTTCTATTTCCACACCTCTGCTTTAAATAATTAACACTCACATTTGATAAATATCCATTGTTCTCCCCAAATACAGCACACATTCAATTAATAGCCCAAAAACCACCCACCTCACCCTCCTTTAAATGAATTGTCACTGTCATGACCACACTATTAAATGAAAGATCTCCCACTATCAAATAAATTGTTCCTACTAATAAATAATATCTCCCGCCTCACCATAAAATGAATAGCCCAGCCTCCATCTGCAATACACTAAGAGCCAAATATGCAAATATTGAGGAGACTGAGCGCGAGTGGTCTATACTTACCATGATTGTTTAAAAGAGGGATTTATTACCTGCCCCTGGTAACATGGGATATCTTGCATTATAATGACATACCGGACTGATTTACTGCAGATGTCTTTTGCAATACAAGTCCCACAAACTACACTGTCCCTCTTCTTAAAATAGAGCCTAGAGCAATTTACCCATGTTCAAACTTTCTGTAAAACTGAAATCAGTATTGTCCGTTTTTGATCACAGAGCTAATAGATCAATGAGTTATTTCAGAACATGCAGAATGATCAGTGAATCTGAATCCACATATCAGCCCTTTCAATTTAAAACAAACTAATCTGATAGCGGATAACAAAAATATTCCAAACTGGCTGATCACTAGTCTAAATGATTTAGTTAGATACAGCAAAATATGTAACAATATCCCAAAACACTGGGGATACTTCAAAACTTTCTGCCCACTTGCTTCACCTGGGTATAATGTAGTGCTAATGCTAGTTGGAGAGGCAACCTCCCTGCCTCTCGTTTTATGAGAGTGGGAGTGCAAGCAGGTCATGTGGTGTGCTCCTTCCCACGTGACATAGGATATCAGCAGAGGAGGAGAAGTAATGAGAGGAACGGATCTAGATATCCATTCCTCTGCAGATACCACCACATCAGTGTACTGGCTGGTCCTGCGTGATGCGCTCCCAGTGACTGGAAGCCACTGCGTCTTAAAGTAAATTGAACAAAATAAAAAGGGTTCGGGTCAGTCAAGTCACTCCGGGCCCCCTAATCTATCCAGGCCCCGTACACCTGTATGCCCCCACTGTACCCTTATGATGGCGGCCCTGGTTGTGAATTTAAAAGGAATGCATCATTGCTCACACTTAATCACACTCATCTTTGCTACTTATGTGTAACTGCTTCATGTATTTATGATTTTGCTTTCTGTATTATAACTAATTATCTGCCTTATCCTTTCTTCGTATGATTGTCAGGCATTACAATATCTGTGGCACCTTCTAAATAAATAATAATAGTAATATTTGATCTTTACATTCTACGCACTTCTGAAGAAACTGACATTACATTTATGAAACACATCAAGGGCTAGATTTACTAAGCTGCGGGTTTGAAAAAGTGGGGATGTTGCCTATAGCAACCAATCAGATTCTAGCTGTCTTTTTGTAGAAGGTACTAAATAAATGAAAGCTAAAATCTGATTGGTTGCTATAGGCAACATCCCCACTTTTTCAAACCCGCAGCTTAGTAAATCTAGCCCCAAGTGTTTTTATACAGTATATTTCTACATGTTAGACCGGCTGGACATGAATTATGATTGCAATTGTATGATATTTTCTGCCAGCAGTATTGGCAAGCCAATCCAACCCTGCAAGTGATTGCATGTGAGTGAGAGTCATCTCCACCTCAATCTACAGTGGTTTGCACAGCTGCTATTTATCCCACAGGAGACTGCTGCATTTTGGGAGTGATCGTCTTAACAAGTCACAGGTGCTATTCAAGAAAAAGCTGATAGCGATAAGATTAATTAATTTATTTATTGCAGGAGGATCTTTTAATGAAACTGACAACTTTGTGCTAATCTACATTATTGTTTCTTTATTATGGACACAAGCTGTGGGCTCTTTTAAAATCAATTTCTATCTACCTAGCTAAATGGTGAACTCAAACAAACTGATGAAAACATTATGTGCTTTATTTGTTATTCTGCTTGTTCGTAACTGAAGGATATGTTTTTCTGTAAACATGCTGCCAATAATATATGTGTCATGGCTGAAACTGGAAGCTGTAGTTTCCTTGTACCAGCCAAGGTTTGCGCTTTGCAAGACATAGGTATGGAATCTAACGTTTGAATTACCCACCTCCAGTGATATCAGCAGTCACTCGATCACAAGTTATAAATAGACCATGAAGTTGTTAGAAAGCATATCAGGGAGGAGCAGGATGTATCACCGATTAAGTGACAAACGGACTGTAGTGCCAGCATGTGATAATATAGCTATGGATTGCATGCAATAACATATGTGATACCAACATTGGTGACTCATTTACCTTTATAACAGTCATTGGATTCTGGATACAAATTGAAAGTCTGATGATTTTTTTTTTATATATTAATATACATTAATTTATAGAAACCAATAGGTTTATAATAATTTTCAATATTGATCGATTTATTCATATTATAATATTGATTATAGAGATATGCTTCTGTACATGCAAAAATTGTAGTATAAGGTTATTGATTGTTAAACAAGCCAAATTTAGCCTCCTATCTGAGTAGTTTTGCTTAAAGTTTGAGTGAGGGAGCAAAAGTCTGTGTTGAACAGTGTCAGACATTTCCTAGAAAATGAAATAATACTGGAATATAACATCCATTTCAGATTCCAGCAGCTTTTGTTTTCCTCAATATATGGTGGTTGTATACTAGCTTATGATTAATTTTATCCAGTGCAGTTTGAGTAATTTTGACTGCAAACATTTAATTTCACTGTAAATTCTGAAAAACGGTAGAAAAAAAAGGTATTTAAAAATATGTAAACCTTTATCACATAAATTATTTCTTCCATGTATCCTGTTTCTTGTCTGCCCCCAATGGATACTTTATTGCTAGGTGATTAATTACCTCCTTACTATAGTACAATCTGTTTAAGGGGTTATCAGTTATTTAGCTATACCATGATTATGTGGCACTGAATTGAAACATTGTAATGACCTTTTTAGAAATTAAACTTTTTATTTTAGGTGATAAACTATCTAAAAAAGCTCATTGGCTTGTGCAATACATATGTATTGCTACATGTATTCACATATTTAACTAAAGAATGACATCCCCGGTATTTTGTCACCTGACAAGTAATATTAGATTTTGGTATTTTTGGGAAGTCTTGATTGGACTATTATAGAAATTGTGGTTAGAACACATTATATGCCAATTATTAAAATGTTATGTTACACCATCACCATGTGCAGAATCATTTTCATTAGATATAGATTTGACACTTCTTTTTTTTATCTCTGGGTGATACCATAACAAGGATGTGTTTCTCATTTAGGATGGGTCACCATAATATGCTGTTCGCACATTGGTTATGTGCTATCACCCCCATATTCATCAAATTTTTTAAATATTTTGTACAACTCCATCATTTCTTACTTATCATATACTTTGAACGATAATATACTTAATTTGTAGACAAATGTGATTAAAATATAGCATGTTATAAATTAAAACTGAACAATAACCCACAAAATTAATCACATACTTTTTCAATCTCAGTAAGTTTGGGAACCCCTGTTATGTCGTAAGAGGCAGTATTTGCACTGGTTTACTCAATTTGCCACTACTAATGTTTATTGCACTTTCACTGCTTCTAACATATTATTGATTATATACTATTACCAAATAGTATAACCCTGCTAATAATACCAATACTGCAAACTAATAATGCTTCTAAACTTTCCCAATGACAGTTGGCATCAAGTTCAACACAAAATATGTTTGTGAACTAAATGTCCCCCAACTAAACAATTTGAACATTTCAATAACAGTAATGTCTTAATGGATAGACAAGTAATTTCAAGCCATTTGATTAGAATTGTATGTACAAGTGCGTTTCAATCACATTACACAGATATGTGGCACAAAGGAAATTATGCAAACCAACACAATGTACACCGAGGTTGGCTGTCAAATAGAGTGTGTAGTCATTTCTGCATTGTCACTGATGAAAAAACTTGTCAATGATTCACATAAAATAATTGAAAAGGTAGATGTTAGATCTTGATGGATCCAATTTAAATGTGATCTTCAAAAGCTAGTTAGGTTTTTTTTGCCTTCAGTTTTGGTCAGTTGTGAAGTGTGAAGATCTGTACCATGTGGGAAAAGGGAAAAGGGAGTGCCTGTCGCACCAATGGATGAGAGCAACAAACCCACTAATTCACTATTGTACAGATAGATATCTATAGTGCTGTATAGGGTGCAACCTTAAACTCTGATAGAGTATAACATGGGACAGAGTAAGAAGTTTGGTAAATAAGGTGCACTAGAGCTCACTAAATTTAATAGGTAGAGGTAACATGAAATATAAATATAAAGCTTGACTTTTATTATTGTTGTTAAAAAAACAGCGAAAATATCTAAAATAATTGAACAGTTAAGGACAAACAATGTGTGAGTTTAAAATCAGCTGGATGCACTGATTGCAATTTTCTCAATTTAGATTGGGGAGTATCACGAATAAGAGAGACACAAAATTTGTATTATTATATTATGGTGAGGTAGGTATGGTTTATTAGAATAAATGTTCTCTTAAATATCAATTCAATTCCTCCAAATAGGTTATTTTTATTATATTTTCCTTAACTGACAATCCACATGCCACGCCTGGTATTGGAAAGTCTCTATAAACTTATATGTAGAAGGCAGATCCAAATATTTGTTAATACGAACTAGCCTGCTAGTTCTAAATTTTGGTGGAAGAGATACAGCTGCTGCCTCTATTAATGGATGATACGGGAAGTGATTTGCTGCCTACCACCTAAATGCTCCAAACTAACTTAGGCTTTAATAGAGCAGAGTGTCTATTTTTATTAGACATGGTCACTGACCCCCGTGTTTTGGTTTTAGTTTTGGATCTGGATTACCTTCGGGTTTTGGTTTTGGTTTCGGCAATTTTTTGGGCCTAAAATAACCGAATTTAGTGCTCCACCTGTTTCTTGGAAAAGTAAGGTAATTGTAAAGCTAATAAATTATAAAAAAAAAAAGTTTAATTCCTGGTAGGCCATCATTAATTCTACACACAAACCAGATTGTCTTCCTCTCCATCTATGCCTATTGGCAATGCAGCCATCGTTTTTGAGTATATATTACACCCTACACTTATAGTTAAATATATAAAGAAATGGACAAAGGCAGTTTGGTTTCTGCCTGTATAGCCCCCCCTTCACTTGTAGAAAATATTAAAAAATTCAACCATTATAGAATGTACAATATAAATTGAAATGAACAAAGGCAGTTTGGTTTCTATCTCTATAGGCTGTCACTCACCAGACCGTGAGTGCCTCTGCGCTGGTGCGTGGTTCTCTAGCCTTCCTGCCGGCACCTGTCCTGAGCCGCGGCCATCCGCCATCTTAATGAACTGCGCATGCGCAGCATCCAAGAACTTATGACCTTTGCTTTTAACCTAATTGGTGGATCAGGCACCTCTCCCTATTTAAGGCACCTGTGCTCATTACATCGTTGCCTGATCTTGAGTCTCATTCCCTGTGAGTCTCTGAAGGTGTCTCCTGTGTTCTGCTAGTGTCTTCAGTTTCCTGCTGATTACCTGCTCTACTCATCGGTAGTTTCCATACCCGTTATTACTCCTGTGTCCCGCTCGTGTCTCCAGCTCCCTGCTGATTACCTGCTCTACTCATCGGTGGATCCCATACCCGCTACCAACTCCTGTATCCTGCTCGTGTCCTCAGCTGTCTGCTGGATCATCTGCTCCGCTCATCAGCGGTTCTCATACCTGCTACTGACTCCTGCATTCTGCTCGTGTCCTCAGCTGTCTGTTGGATTACCTACTCAGCTCACCTGCAGCTCCCATACCCGCTACAGACGTTCAGCGCTCCTGCTGTATCTTCATATTCTCGTGGACAAGCTTCGCTACTCATCAGCGGTATGCTCACTCGTTATTGATTATCTACTGTTACCTTGCATATCCGCTTAGGACAAGTTCCCTTCTCAACAGCGGTATCCTTACCCGCTATAGACTTTTGGCTGATACTCTGCCTATCCGCTTGATACAAGCCTCTCTACTGAGCAGTGGTATACATATCACCATAGACTATTAGCGATAATGCTGCCTACCCGTTTGGAGAAGTTCCTCTGTGCTCTCATTGTCCTCATTCAGTTATTGACTCTTTCCCTGTATTCACTTATCAGCACCAGTACAAGTCCTCACTTACTAGCAGTGGTACAACTTGCTGTACGCAGACCACTGACTACCCGCTACCTACCTGCACCTGGGCAAGTCTTCTCATCACAGCAGTGGTACAACTTGCTATACGCAGACCACTGAATTTCCCGCTACCTACCTGCACCTGGACAAGTCTTCCCATCACAGCAGTGGTACAACTTGCTATCCGCAGACCACTGACTCTCCCGCTACCTTCCTTCACCTGTGCACGTCCACTCTGGTCTCCGTGGTTAAACCTGCCTTTCCACTATAGCTGCAAGTCACTGACTCATCTATCTATATAGCTGCAAGTCGCTGACTCATCTACCTATATCGCTGCAAGTCACTGACTATTCATCTGCTTCATTGGCATCCGTACGCCATCTGCTGTTATATACGTTCCACTATTTACCCTACTGTCAGAGGACCGCTGTGCAAACTCCGCCCCTCTGGTAAGCAAAGTCATCTGGTGAAATCCTGGGCAGAACTCCTAGTGCCCGTGACATAGGCCCCCCTCCACTTGTAGAAAATAGTAAAAAATTCAGTCGTTATAGACTGTACAATATAAATTGAAATGGACAAAGCCAGTTTGGGGTCAGTCTGTGTATGACTTCCTACCCTTATTGAGAAATTGCCAAAACAGCAGCCTTTCAAGACTGTACGTGATATAGAAATGCCCCAAGTCCCTTTCCTATTTGGGGGTAGATTACACCCTACACTTATATAGAAAGTTTTAAAAAGATGTTATCATCATCCTCTTCAGCTTCAACCTCATCCCTCATCAGTGTGTACGTCGACATCACAGACTATCAATTAATCGCCGCTTGAATCCACCATTAGAGAACTGTCAGTGCTTGGATGTCTTTGATGGTGAAGGCCTTCCTCGTGGAAGATGTAGTTCATTTTTATGAACATCATTTTCTCAACATTTTTTGGAAGTAACCTCCTACGGCGATCACTGACTAGGTTCCCGGCTGTGCTGAGTACACACTGCAAGGTGGGCAGCGTAGGTATTGCAAAGCAAGTTTGTACACTGGTTTCCAAATGGCCTGCTTTTCTTCCCAGTAAGGAAAGGGACTGTCTGACATTTCCATATCAATTACCTCTTGAAAATAATCTTCCACCATCCTTTGCATGTTAATACTTGGATTGGATGGAGTTATGGGCAAGGTCACACATTTTTTTGCAAAATCTTTCAAACCAGCCCAGATGTTAAACTGTTCTGGTCTGCCAAATGTGTCTTCCCTGCCTCGCTTTGGAAAATTAAATTTTTTACGAGCAGCAGCTGCTTGAGAAACTGAAGGAGGACACGCCGTCAAGCCAAGGGCCAGTTCAGCGGACAACTTGCTGAGCAATAGCTCCTTGCAAGTTCACATATCATTCATTTTGAAGCAAATACTCAATGTAGGTCTTAAACCTTGGATCAAGCACAGTGGCCCAAACGTACTGATCCGAGTTCAAGATTTTAATAACTCAAGGATCATTGTGAAGCAAATTAAGTACTTGATCTACAAGGCCAACATACTTTGCGGAATTGCTTTCTTTCATCTCCTCCTTCAGTTTCTTAAGCTGCTTTCCAATAGTCTAATTAAAGGAATGACTTGGCTCAAGCTAGCAAAGTCTGCATTCACTTCACACGTCACAACTTCAAATGGTTTCAGCACCTTGCACAGCACTGAAAGGATTCCCCACTGTGCAAGAGTGAAATACATTCACCCTCCTTTCCCAATGTCATGGCTTATGCAATACGCTTGGATGGCTTTGCGCTGTTCCTTCATCTTGTGAAGCATGTACAGAGTGGAATTCCACCTAGTTAACACCTCTTACTGAAGTTGGTGGCAGGGCAAGTTAAACTGTTCTTGGAACTGCTACAATCTCCTACATGCTGTGGCAGAATGCCTGAAATTGCCTGAAATTTTACTTGCCACCAAAAGCATCTCCTGCACCTCACGGTTATTTCTTAGGAAGCTCTGTACCACCAAGTTGATGGTGTGAGCAAAACAGGGAATGTGATGGAATTCACCCAGCTGTAATGCTCGCACTATATTGTTGGCGTTATCAGAAATGACATATCCTGGGCAGAGTCCAAGTAGTATAAGCCATGTATCGATCACATCTTAGTTTTCTTAACAAATTGTCAGCTGTATGCCTGTTAGTGAAGCCGGTGATACAAAAAGTGGCCTGCCTGTGACAAATGTTACGTAGTGGTGTACATGTTGCTGCTGTTCCTGCTGGTGAAGTCGAATGACCAACCCAGTGGGCTGTCACAGTCATATAGTCTTTGGTTTGCCCACTTCCACTTGTCCACATATCTGTAGTTAAGTGGACAGTGGGCAGAATGGCATTTTTCAGCGCAATCTCTACATTGTTACACGCTATTTGGTATAGTTGTGGATTAGCTTTACGGAAAAATGGTGTTGCGATGGAATTCTGTAACGCGGACACAAAACCTCAATTAACTGTGAAAAACCAGCTGCGTTTATTGTGGATATTGGACGCAGATCTAACACTAACATGGTAGCCATGGCGTCTGTGATTCGCTTGGCGACTGGGTGACTGCTGTCATATTTGCTCCCCCTAGCAAATGATTGTTTCACAGTTAATTGTTGTAATGTAGGACTGCTCTTTTTCTTGGCCTTCCTCTGGGATGACGATTCACCCCCAGCAGCAGCAACAGCAGCAGCAGTGGGCTAACGCTTTCTTCAGAGGAATCAATTATAGTGCAGAAGTCATCCAGCCTTACTAAGTGGCATGCAGGGCTAACTCCGAGCGCTACTGAGGATGGTGTCGTGGGTGTATTTTGTAGCCGTCGGAATGTCGGTGACCGAAGGGTCCTAGCTGATGATGGAGTGCTAGTAATTGTTTTGAAAGAACTTTCAGCTTTTCCAAACACTTTGCCATGAACTCTTTTTAAATGGCCTAACATAGATGAGGTTCCAACTTCCAAGATGGGTAAGGTCCCTCCCTCGACTGACTGTGGCTTGACATACACTATAAATGGCTATACAACTGTTTTCTGGATTTGGGTAGTAATAATTCCACACATAAGAAGTGGATTTTTTTGTTTTATGCCCAGGCATAACAATGGCCTTTTTCTTATCACGTGCCAGAACTGCTGCCACTGGTGCAGGACTTACACAAGTAACCTCATCCTCATCAACATCCTCATTAGTGCCCTTGTCGCCTACACAAATCTTCCCCTCATCCTCTTCTAATTCCAAAGATGCATCATCATCATCATTTGTGTATCACCAGCTACACTCGGGCTGTTCAGGCACACATCAGCAGAACTGCTGAAAGGGCCCTTCTTTATAGGTACACAAGCAGAATGCTCACGATTAGACACACCACTGGTGGATGGACTCTCCACAGGGATTGGTGTCATTTCTGATTCAGAGCATACATTATCCTCTAATGCCTTACTTTTTCTTGCAGCTCAGCTTTCACGCGTAACAGTAGTTGTGCACCACTTTTAGACTCCAAATTACTTGGTCTTGCTTGGTCACGAGTGACCGTACAAGAAGAAGGCTCAGTAACATTTTTTGATCTGCCACTAATAGAGAAAGGCAAGGGCCTCATTCTTTCTTTGCCACTGCGTGTGTAGAATGGCATGTTGACAATTTTTTTTTTATCGGCAGTTAACTTTTCCTCAGTTACACTTCTTTTTCGCTTCAACACGGTAAAAAAAAATGTGTGTGTTTTTTTTCCCCTGATTTAAAAAGACTATGTACTTTTACATAGGCTTTACCAGATAACATACTGGGAACACTACCATCAGGACTGGTGCCAGCACCTGCTTGCTGATTCAGCTCATATGTGGACTGCTTTGAATCCATTTTAATGAGCCCAAACCACTTGTAGTGCAAAATATTCTATAGATACTGCTGCTAAATATGACTTTTTGCAGCCAGAAAAGTTATTGTTTCACACTGGGGGATATGGGACACCCCAAAGCACTTGTAGTGCAAAATATTCTATAGATACTGCTGCTAAATATGACTTTTTGCAGCCAGAAAAATTATTGTTTCACACTGTGGAATATGGGACACCCCAAAGCACTTGTAGTGCAAAATATTGAAAAAAATGCCTCCTCTATCCTCCTCTATTCCTGCTCTAACAATTGCTAATAGAATTGGTAGCAGAATTGCAATAATAATTGAAAGAATAAGGTATACAATTATTGCTCTGACCCTGCTCTAATACAGCCTGTGACCTAACCCTGCTTTCTCCCTCTGTCAAATGGCGATGGTTTGCTATGGAGGCGGGTATTTATGCATTTCAAATATCGCGAGAACCGAGCCCCGAGATCTAACGACGTCACAATGACGTTTTGTCTTGATTCCGATTCCGAACGGGCGTGAGAGTACCGATAGGCAAAGTTCGGGCAGGTTCGGATCTCGGGGAACCGAGCCCGCCCATCTCTAATTTTTATAGCCCCTATTAATCGTAAACAATCAGCAAGTGCATACAGTCTTGCTGGATTCATTAAGTCCTTTTGCTCATATTCTGACTGGAATATATTTATAGATATTGGGCAAATTTACTTTAAGCTGATATTTCAGACAGTGAAAATCTATTTTCTATTTAGTACCTATATGGTGATATGTCACAGTAACACTTACACATAATTATCAATCCTTGAAATTGATATATGGGATGCCCTCTGAATTACTACTTGTAGCCACTTATACTTACTACACCTATATATATGCATTCAGTGTCATGGTAGTAGCTGAGGTAATGCAATTTATTTTTCACTTTTAACTCACTTCTACACTGTATTTTGATTTGTTATTTTAATATTTCGCTCTCTACCCAACCATTTTGTTTCCCATTATTTTTAATGCATACCTAATAAAATGTAAATTTTATCTCTGACCACCCTGGAGTGCCCCCTTTATACACATCTTTTTTTCTTTTGTTTTCTATATAATCTTAAACCATACATTGTTTGTCCTTAACTGTTCAATTATTTTAGATATTTCGCTGTTTTTTTTTAACAATAATAATAAAAGTCAAGTTTTATATTTATGTTTCATTATACTTCTACCTAGTAAAATTAGTGAGCTCTAGTGCACCTTATTTACCAAACTTCTTATCTGTCCCAAATGTGAAGATCTGTCATATAAAAGGAAGGGGTTAAGACTTCTGCCACATTTGGAACATTGAGCTCATCTATATCGGGTTTGTATGATGGCGACAACAGTTTATTAGTAAAAAAAAATACTATGGTCACAGATGAGGAAACGTCAATATTTGAAAGCAACCCTCTTCATTCCTGCTCTTGCAATTCCACTGGAACCCAGCTGAGGAAAATCTGTTATTGGACACATCAAAACAAGAGATATGTCAATATCTACATGGAGTCCAGGTGCATCTACCAGAGCTAGGCTCATGAAACTTCCAGCTTACCTTTCCCTTCCCATACAGCAGATTGGAAACTATCCAACAGGTTCCTGCACAAAATATTTGCTGCACACTTCCTTGAGACATGCTACCTTTAATTTGTTTCATGTCTGGGTTGTGGATTGTGGGGGAACTCCATTGATGCTTGCCAACAGATGGATTGTTTGTTTGCTGACATATTCACCATAGACCATGTCAAGCATGGCTTTCATTGCTTCAGGGGAAACTAATTAGAGGGGTAGTGGATTCTGATACTATGAACCCTCTAAGAGCGTTTTTTACTGTTGCTAGAAGAGTTATCCAAGAAACGTTGTCATGTTTTGGCTGCATATGTGAGGATGTTCGATCCTACCCTACTGCATAAACGGTCCTTGCCATCCCAATGTAAAACCAATATTCTGAAGTGTGCATATATCTACTAGTCAGATTTTTCTGCCCTATTATCTGAATATGTCATGAGTATCGAATATGAGAGTTTGGACCTCCCAGAAAAGGCATTCCCTTTTTATCCTGATCTATTCCTGTCCCAAGTAAAAGCCTCTTAAAGCTTTTACTTGGAGATATAGGGAAAGGGATTACAAGAACTGGATCTTGAGAGAGTTTCTAGTGGGGCAGGGGGCTCAGACACCACATGACACTAATGTCAATACTCATATTGATCCTAATTGTCGCAAATAATGGCAGCAGTAGCTCCTATGCATGTACAACAGTGTAGGTCTACTAATGTTGTTAATACTAGTCTCTATAGAAAACTGTCCAGGAGATAAGTCATATACTTTGGATACACTAGCTTCCAGGTTAGAACAAGTTTACAGAGAGTATCCAAATGAGGAGTGATATCTTCACAGTTGTTGGAGATTCATCTATGTCTATAAGTGTCTGGCAACTATAAGCACAAATTGTCAGATTATTGAGTCCCTTGTATCAATGTCTAGAATTTCCAGTTTCCATAAAATTGTATTTCAGATCTCTTCTTTGACCTCAGCAATTCTTTATTACATACTGTGCATCAGATTTTGATTTGAACTCTGCCTACTGCTATATCGCCATTTGTGATTCTAACATTGGCTGTGAATTTAATTGCTGAAGATTTATCTTTTCTGAGTTTTGAATATTGTTTGCTATTTAAATGTACCCTTGAACCATTCTGCAGCTGTGAGTTTAATCGCTGCTTTCTCCTAGATTAAAGTACCAGAATTTTGTTGGAAGTTCTATTATTGATGTGTCTTTTGAGTACCAAACTCTGGTTTCTTATCCTGACCGCTGTTTTATTATATATATGAACCAAAATCTGAGTGTGAGGTTGACCTCTAACTGTTTGCTGCTTAAACCCTTTAGCTCTTAGTGCACAACTGCTTATTTGTTTGCTATTTAGTCAATTCTAGTTTTAAACTTTGATTGTTGTTAATCCAATGTATAATGGAATTAAAGTCCTCACCTTGCACCAGACTTTTTTTGCAACTTGCACATAGTTTATTCTTCTGTGTGACAATTTTGGGACTTAACTATTTTGCATACTGCTGTGCATTTATTATCTGCATGCTAGACTTTATTTAATGTGTTCTGCTCTGTATCAGAATTGGAACTTAACTATTGTGCAGCAAAACTCTGTATTTGGTTTCAACTCAATATATTTTATTTATATAACTCCATTATAATGCTGTGATTTTAGCCAACATTTCTGAAGACTGATGATTGACACATGGGTCTTGGTGCAGCCCTCAGCCCAGACTTTGCAGGAATAGAGCTTAGAGTACCTGAAACTCTGAAAATCTATCCTCACGAAGTTGTCCTCAGTTGCGGATTGCCTCATTTCAAAAAGTTTTGAGGCTCTTTGATATTACCTTGAGGGAGTTCAATTTGTGATTGTTACAGACCATGCTCCCCTAAGATGACTGCACTCCATGAAGGAATGCTAATCCTCTGTTGATCAAGTGGTATTTTGGCACTCCAGCCCCACTCATTTGAGTTTAGTCACAGACCAAGAAGACTGTACTACAGTGACTTATTGTCTTGTGCAGGGTGGAGTGCTGGCCTCTGCTTCAGTTAGTCCACTTCACTATAACAGGTCAGAATGAATTGGTCTACCAGGAGGAAGGTGTGTGGCTGTGGTGAAATTCTACATATCCTCTACCAGGTTTAGTACTGCCAACTAGGTCTGAAAGACTTCTAAATATCACCAAATACATTTGGTGTTTTATCTTTAATAATATTGAACCT
Source organism: Mixophyes fleayi (assembly GCF_038048845.1). Taxonomy (NCBI): domain Eukaryota; kingdom Metazoa; phylum Chordata; class Amphibia; order Anura; family Limnodynastidae; genus Mixophyes; species Mixophyes fleayi. The sequence goes on along the minus strand of NC_134409.1, from coordinate 51,493,870 downwards.
GTTTGCTGTGGTCTGATTGCTGTGCACCTGTTGCTGCCATTTTCCCTGATAATAAAACAGACAAGCTTGCAACTCACTTGTCTCATCATCTGTGGTTTGAAAGTGTCTGCTACAGTCATTAATAGACGTTTGTCACATAAGGAATGGTTTATTGAGTAAAGACGTAACACCTAATTTACTAACATTGCATTTACTTGCACCAAGCCACAGCAACAAATCATAAATTGGCTTTGCTCTGTTAGTGCAAGTTAGATGATGAAAGCAAGTTTTCAGGAAATGTTATAGTTGTGGACCTTATTATGGCCACTGGGAACCCTTTTCTTCACCACAGACCACCAAAAGAAAGTGACAGACTTTGTTACAGAAAAGCCATAGGTCACAGCCCCTACTCTTTTTTGGCTGAGTGACTGCTGATAGAAGAAGAAAGGTGGCTATAGGCTGAGGGAAGGTGCTGCAGGTACAAAATTAGACTCCAATCCAAGGTCACAGCAAGAATTCAAAACAGAATAACAAGGGAGAGGATCAGGCTAAAATTAAATCAAATATAGTCAAATCAACAAGGTCAGCAAACAGTAATCCAGTAACAGGTATGGGCATTCACACGACTAAGATACAGAATAAGCTGTATAGGCAAGGTCTGGAAGGAAAAGAAGGGTTGGATAATGTTAACATTAGTGTTTCTCACTTATATGAAAATTACTCAGGAAAGCCTGGACTATTCCCAAGCTTTTTACTGATACATTTTTATCTCAGGATTATTTTTACATGCATTGTTCGAATGTGAACCTAAGAACATCATTAACCTAAACAGAATTACAACAGGCTCTGAAATCCCAATGTTATATGCCAAAAAATAGAATGTCTTTTCCAGGTTCCATGTTTATATGTTTCTTGCATATGTAGTTAATATTATTCATTCTTCTGATAAACTGTATTTACTGCAAAAGAACAATTTATGTCTACAGTCTTAAATATCTATGCAACCAAATATTAGCAAGAAGCACATGCTGTGAAAATGCTTTGCTAAATAGTAGAGATGAACAAAATTTAAAAAATTGTTTGGCTTAATAATTTTATACTGTATTTGCGTACAGAATTTAATTTTCTGTGGCAAAATTTAGCTTTAAGTGTTAAACACTAAACCATGTAAAATTTCCCCTATCATTTTCATTTCACCACACTCCAAAAACATACTGGTAGGTTAATTGGCTGCTAACTAATTGACCCTACTCTGTGTGTCTGTCTGTGTGTGTGTGTGTGTGTGTGTGTGTGTGTGTGTGTGTGTCTCTGTCTGTCTCTGTGTGTGTGTGTGTGTGGGGGGGGGGGGATTTAGATTGTAAGCCCCCAATAGGGCAGGGACTGATGTGAGTGAGTTCTCTGTACAGTGCTACGGAATTAGTGGTGCTATATAAATAAATGGTAATAATAATAACAATAATGTTTTAATGGATAGGATACAGGCATAATTAGAATTACATTTTTAATATATATCCAAAAGATTTTGATGTGTCTCATAAAAATAAATTAATCATAAGGTCTTGAGAGAGGAGATGACATTAAATTATTACAAATTAAGATTAGAACTAGTGCTGCTGCCATCTACTGTTACAATAAAACAATCTTATATTTTATTCTTAGATAGAGTAATGCTGCCATCTACTGTGTGCTCGTCTTATCGCATCTTGATCTTATATAAAAGGCTGCTGGGCTGATTTCTTTGAAATTTCTCCAATGGGCTTTCATATATTAATATATTGACATATTAAGCGTCCTGGCATTATTTTTGGATTGTTTTTCAAAATGAATGCAGACGAAAGGCCATTAATTCTGTAAGTGTATTGTGGATCATGGAAAATATATTCTTGTAATTTTGATTTGTATCATTGTTTTTGGACTTGCAGCTATCATTAGTGCAATATTAAAGCGACTCTTCTTGTAGCTCTGTTATGTGAGAGTAACAGAAGTGCTCTTTGTGTATACAGTAATTTTGTAAATATTATGCTTGCATATGTAGAGAAAATTATATTTTCTGTGTTCATAGTAATAGTAGACTTAATTTTGGCCCTGTTGATATCATTAGTCATCACAGTTTAATATATTCAAAAGAAAAATGTATGTATTGATTAAAAACTTTTAAATAGATCAGGAGAAGCAGCTTCACAGTCAATCCCTGACTGTACCAGAGTCAGCTCCCTGTTTCAGTAGTGAACAGGATTTAATTAAGTATTAAACCCTGATATTATTATTCAATGTTCTTAAACAAGTGCAGGTGATATAACTGCCTAAAACAGATGTCAACAGCGTCTGTTGGGCATACATTTGGTGAACTTTTCTACAGGCACTCAATGAAGTTACTCAGCAAAAAAGACACAGTTAAAACTGAGCAAATGATCAACTGCTATGTTTTAGATCAACAGGTTATAGATGATAAAAAGTTGAAGAAGCATATGCACAGTACATAGTGGATGGATGCAAGGAAAAAAGAATTACCAACAGCACAGGTCAAAACAATCAGAGTTCAACAGGGGAAAGATGATTGCAAGAACAGCCTGAGTTTGAAGTCAAGCAAATTCTGGATTCCCGTCGCTCTAGAGGAGTCCTGCAGTTCCTGGTGGAGTGGAAAGGATACAACCCTGAGGAACGTTCATGGGTCCCTGCTACCGATTTACATGCTCCAGGACTCCTGCGAGCTTTCCATAAGAAATTTCCCACCAATCCAGTATAGGTGTCCGGAGTCCACCTTTTTTGGAGGGGGGCAACACTTACACACTTACCTGTTCTCGTTCCAGCACCGCGATCTCCGCTACTTTCGGGTCTCGGCAGCGCTGTCACATGACTCCACAGGCGGGGAATTCAAAGCTGCAATACAAAAACCCTGCTCTGACGCCTGGGCAATGTCAGAGCAACTTCTTCCTTTTCCTGACTTGCGATTCCTGTGATCTCCAGTATACCTTGCTGATCTTCCAGATTCTGCTCCAGTGTACCAGACCCAGGCTTGTTTGACCACGTTACCTCTTTGTTCCAGTGTACCAGACCCAGGCTTGATTGACCACGTTTACTCCTTTCTCCAGTGTACCAGACCCAGGCTTGTTTGACCACATTTACTCTTTGCTCCAGTGTACCAGACCCAGGCTTGATTGACCACGTTTACTCCTTTCTCCAGTGTACCAGACCCAGGCTTGTTTGACCATGTTTACTCTTTTCTCCAGTGTACCAGACCCAGGCTTGTTTGACCACATTTACTCTTTGCTCCAGTGTACCAGACCCAGGCTTGTTTGACCACGTTACCTCTTTGCTCCAGTGTACCAGACCCAGGCTTGTTTTACCACGTGTACTCTTTGCTCCAGTGTACCAGACAGAGGCTTGTTTGACCACGTTACCTCTTTGCTCCAGTGTACCAGACCCAGGCTTGCTGACTACGTCTATATCTCCCGCATCCTTACCTCTAGAGGCAGACCAGTGGACCGCGACCTGCGTTCCTCTGCAGCGAAGCCCATCCCGCCTTGCAGAGGTTCTTGGGGAACACCAGGGGGTTTGTTAGACTCCGCACTATTAAAGTAATTTTATCGTATTCCAATTAGCATTTGTCTAAATGCAATCAGCTATTGGACTTTAGCTAATAGACCAGTACTGTGACAGTAGCTGTCTCTATTATTAAAGTAATTTTATCGTTTTCCAATAAGCATTGTCTGAGCAATTGCTTTTGCTTCCAAAGCACAAAAATAATTTATTTAGCAGATGCAAAATTTAGCAGTTCAATACATAATTATAATACAGTACAGCCGATACCAAAGGATACATACATACCACCGCGATCGCTGCGCATTCTACTGGATCCAGCTAGAACAGTACTTCACTCCACAATACTGTGGTCAGAGAATGACTTGCTAGCTGGTCCCAGGGAGCTTGTATATATACACTCAGTGTTACAGAGAAAACAATACAGATGACGTGGCTTTCTTCTATAGGTCCAGGCTTCAGGAGGGTCCAGTGTAAACATGTCATAGGCTAGTTCAAACAACCCCCTCCAAAGGTGAGGGTCAATATTCCAGATTATTCTCTCACCGAGAAACCAGTTTAATCTAGTCTATTCACAATACACAGTCAGTAACAGCTTAAACATTTATTCCCTAACATCGCTAACTAGAGTATGCAATGTGCAATCTCTTCGGCGAATGAACCGGACAACTGCTGATGAATAGGGGATTAAAATGATACTAAACATGATATGTTTCCTATATATAGATATATATATATATATATATATATATCTATATATATCTATATATCTATAAACTAAATACCATCTGCTCATAAATCACTGGGAAATGAAACCATTATAATATGAATATATAAATAACTAAATGTGGGAGTGCGAGTGTGTGCGTGCGTATTTTACTGCGTGATCGTGCCACTGATCGCAATCGCACAGTAAAACAATATTAACCAATATACTTTCGTTCATACAATTATACAACTTTGACAGTTGCACCCTTTGATAGTATAATAAACTTAAAGATTTTATGCAGGATCTCAGTACCAAGTTCCATTGCTCTGTAATGTAAGTCCCCCTTGGTGTATGACCACGCTGTCTGTAGATCTAAACAGGTTACCATAAGAGAGAGCCTTAATCCTCAACACAATTTTTAGACCGTATACATCTTCAAGGGTACCACAAAACATGTAATACATTATTTGGGAGGGTACCGAGTACGATAGAACATGTATCAGTAATATTGAATATTCTACTACAGTTTTTCATGTCTAACAGGTTCATCCGTCCAACGCATGTCTGAGCATGTTCATCAATAACATCATCCTATGTCTATCAGTAACGTCATATACAATCTTCTTCAGCTTGCGTTGGTATATACACTCTAATAATGTCATCAGTTATTTTCATCAACACTTGTGTGGCGGGCTATTGTCTGTTCGTTCTTCTCAGTCTCCCAATACTCAAGTTTCTTTGTACATGAAACAGTGGTCGGCTTGCCAAATATTGGGAGACTCCAGACTAAGGGACCTAGCAGTCGTACTTTTCCCCTAGTGACCTCCCACCCATAATTCGGGTACCTCAGGAATATTTAGTTGAAAGAGAACTAGTCCTACTTGATATAATCACTGAGGCACGTGAGAGCACACCCAGCACTTTTTGGTCTACAACCTTACCCACCCAAGAATGATAATCATTCTCAAGGATGCCTGTTCAAGTCCAAATATTACTGGACCGACATCGCTGGATATACCTCTCTCCAACTATGGGGTCGACGGACTTACTCTTCAGACAATAGCCCCTCGCACTTTCTCCAAGCTCCAAAGTTTCCAAATTTTCCTTTGCCCCTGAATTCAATAGAGTAATTGGCTGGACCGCTTGCTACCAACTTCTCCTTTATCCCCAACTCCTCAATATCACTACCTGAAACAGCCTCTGTCACCTGTCCCCAATTGAAAGAATTGACTGTCCCGAAAAGAGAATGAGATGAGAGAAACACAGAAAACTACCACTTCATGCTGAACAACTGTTTTAGTCTTTGGCTCAGGTGTTGCTAACTGCATTCGGGGCCTCCCAGAACAGATTAATTGGAAAGCTCCTCTTGGTGTTGACTCCTCTGCAGTGGATGGAATGGGTACCGGTGTCTCTCTGCTACCCTTAAAGGCGCGGTGCTGGTCGTTAACACTTGATACCTACCTGTCAAATAACCTGAGCATAGGAAATTACTGTTCCACAACTTACTCTCCCGGTCCAACATCCTGACAGTTAGTGTAACTTTTCAGGAGACAGTGTTTTGAACGTTCTCGGTTGCTGTCTCACTGTTTACCTTTCCCCTCAAGGTCTAGACTAGTCTCTCAGTTACAAACTCATCACAAGAAAAGTCAAATACATTTCAAAAGACAACAGGTTAGGAGGCAGCCTAGGAGTGATCTTGATAGTGGGGAGGACTAGTGGCCAAAGCTACCAGTCACTTCAATCAAGTTTCAACCCTCATTCTATTCAATTCGTTCTAACTAGTACCGTTACTTTATGTTCACACTGGTTGGTGGCTAATCAAAAGTATGTAATTTGTTACCACTACTCATACATTATACATTTATTATCAATAACATGAATATCCCTATCACCTATTATAACTCTAGGGCTATCACATTGAATAACAAAAGCTTTGAGCATGACACAGTAATACATTAGACACATTTCAATACACCTTTACCCAGATATATTTCATTGGTACACCAGTGCATACTTGAGGATCCTGCAAGGTGGTAATTGGATGACGTGGATTTGTTATACCTGGAGAAAAACCCATCTGCAGGAGGGATATGGGATGGCTCTATTGGTATCATCTTCCGACATTCTCTCAATAAAGACAGGACATTGCCGTCCTACTAGCTTCAGAAGAAACGTCTGGTGCACCCCAATATACTCTTACCAGCTTGCACATACCTTCTGTACCCAGCTGAGCCAGACCATGTGCTGCCTCCGCTGGGTCTGGAAGATACACTCTAGGAGCTACTGGTCTACCTTGTCCATCTCTCCAGGGTCCGCCAGACTCCTAACCACATCTCTTCACCTTCCAGACAGTTTATTCTTCAGGTAACACAAATCTTCATATATTAACTAATATGTGTATGCGTGTGTGTGTGTGTGTGTGTGTGTGTGTGTGTGTGTGTGTGTGTGTGTGTGTGTGTGTGTTTGTTCACATTTTAAAACAATACAATGAAAAACAAGACAAAACATAGATTTGTCAGCTGTCACATACAACCCTGCTGACTATTTGACAGCTATGTTTGCCTTGGTGTGATAGCCATGTATGTAAGTGTGGATTTTACTAGCAGCTACTTCAGTTGGTAACTGTGTCACTGTATAAAGTCCTCTATGTAGTGTCCTACTCATGTGCTAGTACTGCTATAAAGGATTTTTTTTCAGTCACCTCAACGTTGCCCCCTAGACAAGAAAAATGTTGAAGACCAATGTACATCAATCGATTTTCCCTCTGCCAACTCACATGCCATTTTCAGTACCCCATGTTCAGCTACTTGGCTAAGTGAGAAGGGCAAAGGGGTCTATTTCTATAACACTTTCTTCAAAATATAACAGTATCCAGTACATGTCTGTCTAACAGTGAAAAAATATAAAACACGAAAATACTACATTTTCTAGGATTTCACATTATGTCGTATCTTGTGGAAAAAATCCTACTCCAATTTTCTACACAGAGATGCATATCTATGTCTAACCTCTAGCGATCCATCCACCCTTTGTGCATAACTTTGTACAGGAGGCCAGAAACAAAAAAAAAAACAAAAACAGATATGCAATCTATAAAACGTGAATTGTATTTCCACAACAGAATCTTTCTGCTTAAAATTAGAAGCTTCTATACACATAAAACAAACCCTGAACTGTTTCTGTGACTTATGTCAATCTAGTGTGTATATCCCTGAGTCCGTCTTATGTCAAATATGTCTTAGCCCCATTAATGAGACCGGGGGGTAAATGCATCAAGCTGAGAGTCCTCCGGCGGGTCCAAAAAGTGGAGATGTTGCCTATAGCAACCAATCAGGCTCTAGCCCCCATCTTGTAGAATGTACTAAATAAATGATAGCCAGAATCTGATTGGTTTTTCAAACTCGCCGGAAAACTCCCAGCCCGACACATCCACCTCTGTGTCTACGTCTTTTTGTATCTCTATACAAGAGAAGAGCGAGAGATACTAGCATAGTTGTAAAGAATGAGAAAATAGGAGAGCAACGAATAATAAGAATACAAAGAATTGAATACAAGGGTTTGAAAACAAATAGACATGCAGAAAGGGAGATTTTACAGCAAACATGACAGCTGGATTGGACACTGGCTGTATTCATTCCACTAATCCCCTTAGTTATTTGCTAAACTATGACCCCTTCCCATACTTGACCAGGGGGTCATACATCAACCGTGCAATCCAGTGTCGTCCGTCATTTTGTTAATTAGGGACTCGGTATCACCATAACTATATACCTTTTTGACGGACTTTCTGACTTATAATAGAGAAATGAAAAATTAACTCTTAGGGACTCATACTTATCTGAAATACATAAAACGATATTTTAGAGCAAAGTATGTATATACTTCATTTTTGGATAATGATAATGATTCTTAGCCAAACAAATTATCATGAGTCACTGCAGCCTAAAATAAAGAGTGTTCCAATGACCCATTTTTAATTTGTCTTTCAAGAGTAATTTTTATACTTCTCTATCCCACCCCCCCTTAATCACTAAGTCTATATTTCTTTTGTCTACCCTTATCTGTGAGAAGAAAAGGCAAGATAGTTATCTTTAAACAACAAACGAAACAAACATTTTCATTCTTTACCATCGGCCAGCGATCAGGAAAGTAAACATGTTACAATATAAAACAAACAAGCAAAATCAACAAAGTATACTTTTAAATCAGTTTCTTTCTAAACCTGCACACTAATACTTACCACAGATTAACATTTACCTTGCCTGGTTGTAGGACTACAGATATGACCTGACTTCTAGAGTTGACTATAGTTCTTCCTCAAAGTATTTGTTGCTATGAGGTGTGCAGGCACTGTTGGGGAACCTTTGAGACTTGTGTACACCTTCTTTGTGGGTGTCTGATCTTTTCTCTTTACACTATCTCCTTATGTGTCCCTCTTTATGGCAGTTGTAACACTTTCTTGTCTCATATTGTTTCTGTTCCTTAAACCAGGAGTTATTATACTGTGGCCGTGTGTGCAGTCCCTCTAGTGCTGGGATACTTACCATCATTATCCTATCACTTAGTGTCTCTTTCTGTTTATTTATACTTCTATCATGTCCTATAGCTGACTCCCTGAGAGCACTTACAGTGATTCCTTTCCAGTATGGTAATGAAGTTTGCACCCTTGTTTTCAAGTTTTCCCTGAGGCCATCCATTAGAACTGAAACAGCAACCTCCCTGTAGTGTACATTATCTTTTATATCTGATACCCCATCTGTAATTGGCCATCACTATCAGAGCCCTGGAAAAATAGTCTGTTGCATTTTCACTATTCTTTTGTTTGACAGTAAAAATTTTACTACAGTCTACTACCATAGGAAAGTATATGGCCAACTGAAAAATTATGCGTTTAATATTTTCATGGTTATCACCCTCTGTTGAGGATCTATCCTTCTCCAACATACAATCCTTAATAAACTTTTGTATATCAGTATTGAGAGGAAGACAGGTCTTCAACACTACTCGCCAATCGTTATAAGTTGGCTCATACACATTACCATAATATCTAATAAACTTCTGACATTTGGCCAAATCTTTTCTAGGATCAGGGAAATCAGACAAAATTGAAAACATTTCAGACCTAGTCCATGGATCATGTTTTGCTACATGTATTAAGGGAGCTTCACCATCTTTGTCCGCCTTCCCATTGGGAACTGCTGTTGTGCGAACAGGATGTAAGCCTACCAAATCACTATATTCTGAACTAGTTGCTGGAGTTGCTGTTGCAGTACAATGGATGTCTCCCCCTCTGTTAACCTTTACATTATTCTTACCAATTTCAGCCGCTGCCCCTGCTGGTGGGATCGTTCCTTTTCTTTGTCCTGAAACATAACTTTTAACATTACTTAAAACAACATACAAGTTACTAGTTACAGTTTTTAAATTTTTGGTATTGGCTGTACTTACCGCCCCGACCACATTTGTCGGGGGAGCGCTAGCGCTCAGTTCTCCACGCTTTTCAACGGCTATTTCCGCTATACACGCGCTTTTCACCACACTTACTTCCGCTGTGCACTCATTGCTCTGCCACGTGTTGCCTTCCATTTGCCACAACTTTAAACAATCATTATGTCTAGTCCTCACTTCTGTTGATCTAATAAACCACACTTTTTCTTTAACGTTATCCAGTACCTCTGAATTAAAACTCCCTATTGTTGGGAAAGGCCTAACACAATCCTTGGTCATCTTGACCCATGTGTCGCAATACGCTGTTGCGTATGCACCATATTTCTTACACATAAGATACCTCGCTGAACCAACAGGCCCTTCTTTAGGCAGTACATTGTCCATCTCTAGCGTATGTTTATCACCCATGTTCAACAATACCCTTTATGCGGACCACAGATAACACCGCAGTGCTCTGTCCCTTCCAGCAAACACTTTTAACCCTTTGCTACAAGCAATCTACCGCTAGAGATCTTTAATGGCCGTGGACGTATTTGCTCAAGCCGCATCCACTCACTTCCTCTCGTACTAAACGAGGACCCCTAACACAGAAATATCACCGTGAACCACAGGAATACTGCAGTACCCTGTCTCTTTCACAAATCTGCTGAGTTTATTCTCCCTGGTAGCACAAAGTCGATACAACCAACCAGCCTTTCCAATATAATTCCTCCAAGCTGCTCTCCCAAGTCACAATCACGGCTTTCCTTGCAGTGCAATCAGATCGCACCGCTTAAAGATACTAACTATCAGTAAACGTTGCGATTACTATTGGGCGCGCTTTGCGAAAACCCCCTTTGTTTTCGCCCTCGGTATACCTGCCCCGTATACCGCCCTTCAGTTGGGCAACCTGCCTCGCCAGACAGCAACTGAGACCAGTCAACAATAAAAAAGTGTATCTACGTCACAAAATCACACAATATACACCTTTTCTGCGCAGAAAAGCAAAGTTCCTAACAATAGTAATAAAGTTTCAGAGGCTTTAACAAGTGATTATACTATGCATGTATAACAACTATCAAAACGATTGTTTAAACATGTGGCAACAATACCGGAAGTACACATATGCTAAGCAGGAAGTACACATACCCTATGCAATGCAATACCTTTTAAAATGTAAAGCGACAATGGAAAGAAACATTTTTCTTTCTTGTCCCTAGATTCAAGTTAGCGTTCCTTCAGATTATGCAACAACGGACATTTGGTTTCTCAACACAGAATGAACAACAGGATTTGAACACATTGCGTTCTTTACTGTATGTGGCGCAAAATTCGTAAGCGTTGCATAGCTTCCGGTAACGTAACCTCGCCGCTAAGAGCCCCCAAATTAATAAAGTAATTTTATAGTTTTCAAATAAGCATTGCCCAAGCGATTGTATTGTGTTTCCAAAGCACAAAGTAATTTATTTTAACAGATGTAAAATTTATAAACAATAATAGGCGCTAGGTAATCTAAAAGTATGTTGTTATATATAGGTGACTGCTGCTACCTCTAGTTAGATATCTGGTTCTAACACAACAATATACAAAAAAGAAATTAATATAAACAATTTATAGCCTAAATGGCAAAAGCATAAAATTACCAAAACTGACTAACTTGCAGATAGAATTGGTTGTTAGTCCAATGGACTTAAAAATAACACCACCAATAGACCAACAAAGTTAGATTGAATAATCTGGTGCACCAGAACATTGACAGAATGGTCTGTAATACTTGTATTGCTTAATATCAGTGTGTGTCTGTGTGTCATATATAGAGACACACTGTGGTCCGGACCAATCTGGCTTGATCAAACAAGCAGGTGGAAACAAAACACAACCAGACTCCTATAAACAATTATGTACGCTCTAAACTTAAATAAACAAATAATTGTAACAAATTGTGGTATGGTCTATGAAATCTCCTAAATAGAAGACACATTAAAGTAGCCAGACATAAGCGTTTGTCCATTGGAGACGCTAATGGGCTATATAAGGTATGCAGATTGGTTCCTTTAAACGTAGAATGATAAATTTGTTCCACAACAGTTGCCAGTGGGCCGGTATATTGCAACAGGTCAGTTTAGTAACACCAGTTTAGGCACTAAGCCATTCATGAATCAACATTCCCATTCCTGGTTGGTAATACCTGCTGAATCAATTGGGATCACTTATTCAGCAATCAGATGTATTCACCGCCTCACTTCAACCGTGTAGTGAAATGAATAGTCCGTGTTGGACTAGATGGTAAAGTTCATACGAACAGGTATATAAGTTCTGAACCTCCAGCAATGCTTGTATCAAGCTAGTAAATTATATTACTGTAAAATTTAGCAGTTCTATACATAATTATAATACAGTACAGCCAATACGAAAAGATAAATACATACCGCTGCGTTCGTTTGCGCTAGCTGCGCTCCCACTGGTACCAGCGCACAGTACTTCACTTCAGAATACTGTGGTCAGAGAATGACTGAGGCCAGTGCCAGAGAGAGATGTTATTATATACACTCAGTGTTACAGTGAGAACAATGCCAATGGTGTGGCTTGGTCCAGGTATCAGGAAGTTCCAGAGTGCTGCAGGTCATAGGCCAGTTCAAACCAAAAATATCCAAAGGTGGGGGTCATCTCTCCAGGGGTTGTGCTCTGACTTTCCCGCCAAGAATCCAGTTACAACTAGTCTATTAGCATTTTATGGCCAGTATTTCTTTAAACATTTATTCCCTAACATTGCTAACTAGAGTATGCAATGTGCGATCTCTTCGGCGAAGCAACCGGACAACTGCTGATGAATAGGTGATTAAAATGATACCAGACATGACATGTTTCCTGTAACCTGAACCTTAAATAACACTAAAATGTACATATAATCATAATATATAAACTAATAATAAACTACATACTATCTGCTCACAAATCACTGTGGAATGGAATCAATATAAATATGAATTATATAAATAACGAAATGTTAGAGTGCGTGTGTAGGCGTGCGTGTTTTGTCGTGCAATCGCGCTACGCAACGTGTTACGTGGCATACTGATCGCAATCGCACAACAAAACAATATTAACCAATATATACAGGGTGATTCAAAAGTCGCAGTACACCCTTTTATTTCAAAAACTCTACAGGAATTGGGCCGATTGGCCGATTTCAAGATGGCGCCCATGTTTGGTACATACCGTAAAAGATAGACCACGTCACCCATACCTTACTGGAGTATTCAGGTTTCCCAATTTCCTGTAGAGTTTTTGAAATAAAAGGGTGTACTGCGACTTTTGAATCATCCTGTACTTTCGTTCATCCAATTATACGACTTCGACAGGGTAAAACGAAAAGACCACTTAAATTACGTATCCAAGAACATATAGGAAATATTAAGAATAAAGTGGCAAGTCACTCTGTCTCAAAACATGTTATGAAGAGACATCAGGCAGATGCACAATTGTTAAAATTTATGGTCATAGAACATGTAGAATTGGGCCCAAGAGGCGGTGACTTGCAAAAAAGGCTATCACAGCGTGAGATATACTGGATATTTGAACTTGGCACTTAAACACCACGAGATTTTAATGAGGAATACAAAATAGCCCCATTTTTATAGCATATTTATGTGAAGCTAGATTCTTCTGTAATTTTAGTTAACAATATGCAATATTTATATGCTATTTTAATTCTCTTTTTGATAGTATCTGGTGTTTCATTTATATATTCATGTTTAGCGTGTTTTTATATACTTGTCATTTTTTCATTGCATGTATATGGTATTTCCTGCATCTGTTATCTGAGGGAAGGTGCAATATGAATATGATATATATGTTGTGTTGTGTTCTTGCATTCATGAGAGATTACACGTTAGCATTATTGGATCCAGCAACAGATCAGATCCCATGATCCTTTCGTCCACTCATTGAGGGCATAGTTTGATATAAGTGTAGAGTAGTGATATCTAACTCTCTCTGGTCATGTGACCGCTATGTTTACAATCTAGCGATTATTAGCCTTCTCTATGCATGCGCAAAATGGCGCGATTTTGCGACAGCGCACAGTCGCAAAATGGAGCTGTACACTTTTTAAGAATCGCGGTCTGGACAGTTACATGTTTATTTCCTCCTGATGAAGTCTAATATAAATAGATGAAACATGTTGAGGACAATTATATACTACTGGATTATCAGGGATACTCTGTCTGGGACTATTATCCAATAAGCTGTGAGTTGACTGGTATGCTCAACCCGGGATTCATCTGTGCCAGTATTGAACACACAGGGAAATATTCAGATAAGCTTATCCCTTTTTATTAAATGCGAGTGTGATACCTATTTGTGTTCATGTGCAATAAATTTATGTATTAAAAATACTGCACTCTGTTGGCTTTATCTGATGTCTTATATCCAAGAGCGACAATGAGTATGTGAAGACACCATGACTGCAAACAGATAAGATATAAAGTTCATATTTTTGGTACGCACATTCACTATTGATATCCTATTAAGATATTTATTTATCAATTTTGATGTGAACATATATTTATACATTTCTATATATTGTTTATACATATATTTTCTGTATTTTTTTACATCATTCTAGTATTAAATCTGTTTGGTCAGCACTATTTATTGTTATTTCACTCATAACAAAATTAATAAAAAACAAATGTTTGTTGACTTGTTAAAAGTAGGAATACCTAAATACAAAATATATGGTATTCCCACTGCAGATTTGTTTAAACAATGGAAAGCACTTCAAGAGAAAAACAAAGGCAATGTCCCTAAGCACATTGCCAGAAGAGATGTGTAAATGGAAGCACATACTCTTCCTCCAGTGACACCCACAGCACCGCCCCTTTCTGACCCATATGCAGAAGTTTAAAAAACACTTGAGCAGTACAAGACACAGGGCGGGGTGGAAGAGGAAGGCGAAGGGTTCAATACCCTTTATGAAAGGAAGGCGGGTCCCAGGAGCCACAAGTGCATTTCAACATCTGTGTTATGAAACCTAGGGACCGACACCCCTATGTAACAGTAGCAATATACTGGCAACCAAATGTGAGCCCTATAAGATGTACAGCTTTGCTGGACACAGTAGCAGGGGTCTCACTATTTCATGTTTCACATCTCCCCACTTCACAACCCACATGGGTAGTGGTAGGAGGTATAGGATGTACGTAGACATTGGTGTCCCTGTTCAATGTATAATAGGGAAAGGACTCATTTTGTTGGTGTCTGAACGACCAGATAACATAATTGGAAAGGATATTCTGAGAGGGCAGTCCATAGACATGTCCTCAAGCACTTATGTTATTGGCTGTTCTGTAAGATCCTTCACAGTGACTGCAGTGACACCGGTGATTAGAGGAAATGCAAAATGGTATTCCGTGTACATTCCTCATCGAGCGCAACCTGTAATCCTAAACTATAACACATTCAAGGAGGTTTAAAAGAAATTGTCGAAACTGTCAAGCATTGCATCAGGCAGGAATGTTTTGAGAAGCTATCAGGCCCTTCAATTCTCTAATGTATCCCGTGAAGAAACCAGATGGTTTATATAGACTCACAATCAGTTACAGGGGTCTCAACAAGGTAGCTCCCTCCTCTTGCGGCTGCAGTACCTGATATGATCACCATAGTAGAAAAGATTACCAAGGCAGCTGGAGATTGGCATGCAGTATTCTATCTGGCAAACACTCTCTTCTCAATTCCAGTTGATGCTGAGTCTCAAAATCAATTTGCATTTATTTGGGATGGCCAACAATATACACCCATTGTTTTCCAGAGTGCTCTGTCCACAGCCCTATAATTTGTTACAGATTAGTCGCACGCGACCTTGCGATGATCACATCACAGGTAACTTGTCAGTTGTACCATTACATCAATAACATGTTGTCAGGTGAATCAAAGGAGCAGGTGACACAGAAATTAAAGACTGTTACAGACATTACATTGAGTCAAGGCTGAATGATTAATCCTGGCAAACTATAAGGCCTAATACAGACTGTTAAATTTCTGGAGATGATATGGTCAGGACCACAGGATACTATACCTCAACCAGTGTTGGAAACTATTCAGGAATTGAAGTCTCTAACTACTATAAAAGAAGCTCAACAGATTATTGGAACAAAGGGATATTGGAGAACATTTGTCTCATATATTGGACTTATTTTCAGGCCAATTTACAATGTGACTCAAAAAAAGACTGCATGTGTGTGGAGACCTGAGCAGGAGGATGCCTTTTAAGCTGAAAAGCAAGCAAAACAGGCCCAACATGATTTAGGTTCACTACACCCAGATCAGCCTTTCTTTCTAGATGTTACTGTGACAGAACATGGAATGTCATGGAGTCAGACGTCACCAACTCCAGGAGATAGAAAGATTCCTATTGGATTTTGGGCTAAACAGTTCTCTCCAGTGCACAGAAGATACTCACATCTAAAGAAGCAACTACTGACTGCATACACAGCCCTACAGCATGTGGAGTCAACTACAAAGCAGCAGCCAGAAACCATAAGAACTGATTTACCAATTGCTGGATGAGTCAAACAAGAAGAAACTTGAATCCAGAACAGCAGTTGCACAGAAGCCCACCTTACAGAAATAGAAGTGGTACCTGTCAGAAACAGGTGGAGTATCCTCTTAAGAACCCTCTACAATTAGCACACAACAGTTTGGTATGATTTTGAATCTGCAGAGCAGGAGTTACCCCCTTTACAGATTGGAGATGGACCTATAACAATAGCCAAGCCCTACTCCTCTTTGAATGAAGAACAGAGGCATTTGGTATGGTTTACTCATGGCTCAACGACCTTAACACAAAATGGTTGAAGCTGGACAGCTGCATATCAAACTATACAACAAATGATACTACATGAGTGTGAAGAAGGTGTATACAGTCAGTATGCAGAACTGAAATCAGTTAGCATTGTTAAAAAATAGGGTCTCTCTGTTACGATTCCTAGTAAACTCAGCAAGCAGCCACGGAAGTATAATACAAATGTCTTTATTCCAGCAAAATATATAAGCAAGGGTTCAGTTCAATGAACATGCAGGTTTTCATAAACAGGTATAACTCTTAATATAAACATGAACAGGTGTGGCAGGAAGGTACACAGAAATAACAGGTTCCACAGAATGCTAATGTAGTTTGAATGCAGGGATAAGAATGGTGAGTTACCCAGTTCCAGGATGCAAAAGTCTGTCCAGGAAGCAAACAGAGTCCAGGCAAAGTAACTGACACAAGCAAATAATCAAGGTCCAGAAGTCAGGCCAAAAGGTCAGAGCAACAGGCAAAACAGCGTGGCCCAAGGTACAGGCAAATGATTCGGGGTCTCAGGCAAGGTCCAAGGTACAGGCAGGGGTCATACACAGAAGTTCAGTCCAGCAGGTATATATCAAATAACACAGGAGCAGGTTAGCAGCAACCAGGAACAAACGGGATGAACTGCCCAGAGCACAGCTTGAGGCAGGTATTTAAAGCAGTGTGACAGGTGCAGTTCTAATTAGGCCTCAGGCAAGAAGATTAACTCCTTCAGGCATGCTGAAGAGTTTAGGAACAGAACAGCAGCACCTCTGGTGGTATAAGGTACTGCTGCTAGATACAAAACACAGGAACAGTTGTAACACTCTCCTGTTTGTCTGATCTGTCATCTCTGCATTAATGCTGCAACCACATGTAGGACCAATCCTGCAGTTCATTGATTCAGCTGAGTGCTAGGTAAATAGCAACAAGCTTCTCCTCAACTCCCAGTCTGGTAGCATCACCTGTTCTATTATTTACCACACCCATGCAGCTACTTATCCTGCAGTTTCTAATTGATGCAGCTGCGTTTATAAAACTGGTGGCAGTTTCAGTTTGACCTAGCATGCCTTGTATTCTGACTTGCTCTGTTATCAGTGTTTGACCCAGATTGCTTAAAGGATTCTGCTGTCTTCTCCACTCCAGACCATTGGCATGTTAATTGGATCTGCATACATATCTCTACCTGCCCTGACATCTGGCTTTCTTAAAGGATCTTGCTGTCTTATGCTGCTCCAGACCTTGGCCTGTTTATTACTCTGCATTTACCCCTGCCTTTCTGGCTCTTAGTTCTGCTGTTAACATCCTGGTTGCTCACTATCTCTTACCGTGAGCTGTCTATCCACCAGGCAAGTGCCAGAATACTCTGCATTAACCCCTCACTGTCTGGCACTGAGTTCTGCTGTTAACATTCTGGTTGCTTATTACCTCCTATCATGTTCTGACCACTAACTGGGCAAGTGCTAAATCAACAACTGCTACTACCCCAGTTTAAGTCCTGAGCGCAACCGAGTACTGTAGAAGGGTGGGGTACAATTTAACGTGGCTTATTACAACGACAGTGAGTATAATGACAAAAATTTAACAAAACTGACTTGCCCGACAATTAATAAATTCTGACTGAGCTTCATAATGACAAAAGAAGTCTCTGACTGACAAATCACGACCACCAGTAATGATGGCAGGGTGTTTTGACACCATTTAAAATGGCAACCACTATATCAGTATTCTTTCACCCTAATCCTATTCCTAACCTTAACACTTACCTTCGATGAGAACTGGCATTGCTGCTTTAAAAATACTGATATCGCGGTTGAAATTTTAAATGACGTCAAAACACCCTGCTGTCATTACTGGTGGTTGTGATTTGTCAGCAGACTGTCAGGGACTTCTTTTGTCATTACGAAGCTCAGTCAGCATTTATTAACTGTCGGGCAAGTCAGTTTCATTATTTTTTTTTTTAGTTGTGGTAGTCACTGTCGGTGTTATCAGAACCGTGAATGTGACTACCAGCGCTATAGAAGAGGGTTGCTAAAGGTGAATATATTAAGAAGTGGTACTAGCAGCTGAGGACCTCATGCTACTCTGCCCTTAACAACAGCTTGCTGAAATAACAGGTTTTGAACTATCTCCGACATTATTAGCCAACTTAAAGACACGTTGTAAAGTCACATCATTTAACTGATCTTGTGCAAAGTTCTGCAAATGTTACAGTTCTGGAAAATCAAACCAGTCTATAACCTCCCCTGAAGACAAGATAGGTTCCTCTGCATGGTCACCAGCTATTGACTATTGGCTGCTCTGGTCTGAGCAATACCTTTTTACGATGGCTTGACCATTTCCCCATCATTTTAGAGGGCAAATCTCTCAAGGCATATGGCTGGACTAGCTACTGGAGGATCTGTTTGAACAGTGGAAAGTCTCTGCCAAGTATCAATGGTTAAAGTAGTTTCAGGGCTATAGCAGCCACCACCTTCACAATTTGTTCTTTAAGTGTCAAGGCCAAAACACTCCTTTAAATCCTCTTGGTTGCCTCTTGTATGCACCACACTTTTATTCTGGGCAGCTGTGAGATCTTGGCTCCACCCAGGATAGAGCAGGAAACCAATGTAAGCTCACTCCCAGAGTCCATGACTGCCTAGACAATCTTGATGTTTCCCTATACAGTCACTTAAATTAAAGAGTGACCACTGGTTGCAAAACTTTTGTAACAACTACTTAGAAATATAGAATCAGCCTAGGCAAGTGAATAGTCCATAGGCTTTTAGAGTTTAGGACACTTAGTTTTTAAAGTGACCAAATTCTCTGCACTGGAAACACCGCCAGTCAGAAACCCTTACAGCTGGACGATGACTAGTAGCAGTGTTCTCTTTTGATGACTTGAACTTGGGGTTCACATTTTTGGATGCTGCCATCTTTAGAGTCTACTAAATCCCTTATCACATGTTCAGCTGCGTGTTCAGTTTTATTAACTCTGTATAAGTTTCCTTTACAGACACTCTTAAGGTGTACATGTATTGCTGAAACATGACAATTTTTTGTTTCAAAACAACTATTTCTTGCTCTCTCTGCTGCAATCTGCTACTCTCCTTAATGAATCAAGGCCTGATTCATTAAGGAGAGTAAAGCAAAAAAAATGAGTAACTTTGTACTTTGGCAAAACCATCATCATCATTTATTTATATAGTGCCACTAATTCCGCAGCGCTGTACAGAGAACTCACTCACATCAGTTCCTGCCCCATTGGGGCTTACAGTCTAAATTCCCTAACACACACACACACAGACTAGGGTCAATTTGATAGAAGTCAATTAACCTACCAGTATGTTTTTGGAGTGTGGGAGAAAACCAGAGCACCCAGGGGAAACCCACACAAACACGGGTAGAACATACAAACTCCTCACAGATAAGGCCATGGTCAGGAATTGAACTCATGACCCCAGTGCTGTAAGGCAAAAGTGCTAACCACTGAGCCACCGTGCAAACCATGTTGCATTGAAGGGGTTGGTAAATTTAAAATGTGGGGACAGATATATAGTTGGGGTAGGGCATGGCCTAGATAAACTTTAAAAATAAATCTATCATGAACAAGCATGAAAAAGCAGGCAGTATTTCCTTATGTGCAAAATAATAAACTAATTTGCACCCCTTGGATTGAAACATGGTTTTGACAAGGTGAAAAGCTAGTCATTATTTTGCTTTACTTTCCTTAATGAATAAGGCCCTTAATCTTCAAACAAGTGGTTTTCTTCTTTACATTCATAAAACCCTTTCTCTGTACAATCAAACTCTTGCCTGACCACAGATAATAACATGTTTTTGCAGAAGGCAAAATATTTTTCAGCTTTACCGCCCACCTGCAAACTCCAGTGCAGGTTTTCCAACTCATCCTGCTGGGACTGAGCTTCAAACACACCAATCTGCAAAATTCTTTTTGCACGCTTTATTCTGTTTCTTGCCCATCTTAGCTGAAGTATACACAATTTGTACCGGCAACAACTTAATCTTTGGTTTAGTGAAGCCTTTAAACAACAAGCTTGATCTTTACATACATCCAGCAATTTCCACAGGTAGATAGCCAAACCCACTTGCACAGATTTTTTGGACCACACCCAACACACAAATTAGTGAATTAGCCACACCTCTTCTGGCTTGGCATGGCACTACAATAACCAGCCATTTTTAAAGCTTTGCTTTCATTGCAAAAAAACAGCAGCTCAACAGTTCACAATTTTATATATTTTTCTCTACCTCTCCACAGACAAAAATGTTTGCTTTCTCTGCAACACAGCAATTTTTCCCCAAGGCAATTGACAGTCTTTTAAAGGCTTGCTAATTGATAGTGGTATTCAACATATTTCACTCACCACTTTGTAATCCCACAATGACACTATTGTGACATCCGGCAGATGACAGACACAAGAACTTCTTACTTGGATAACTGTGTTTTTATTGTTCACACCACAAATAACACAGCATTATCTTGTCAGGATGACACCAGGTAACCCTAACCCTGGCTAGACACAGTCCCACTGCCTAGTTACTGGCCAACTAGCTGGTATCGGTTTCACTGCACAAATTAACAATACTGGTTTCAATACAATAAACCCCTCTTCTTAGTCTTAATACCTCAGCATACCCATGTAGTGCTAAACCTAGAAGTCTCACTCTGCAAGACTGTAACCCTGTATGCAGCCTGACACCTTTGGATCTCTCCTGTTTCTATGCAGAAGAGGTGTGGCTAATATATACACACACACACACACACACACACACACACACACACACACACACACACACATACAGCACCTCAGAGGTTTGCCTCATTATAGGAATAGCCCTGAGTGAATAATTGATAAAAAATACAAAATACATCATCAGATTCACTGTTTGAGTTTATTAGTGATATTATTTAACTGTTTACAACTTGGCATTCGCATGGATGGCAATGAATGGGTCTGCAGCTGAGCTGCTGATTATGAAACGAGCTGAGCCAGTGCTGCTTACAGTGATCTGTGTGCCAGTACAACGAGTGCCTTCTTTCTGCCCTGAGATGACATCACAGTAAGTGCCAGCAGGAAGTCCAGTGTTCAAAGTAACATCCATGTTACTGAAAGAACAAAGTGCAGTTAATGAGTCTTGCAGTCTTTATGACAGAGGGTTGGGAACATAGAATCAGTGAACTACATCATATAAAGTAAAATACACATTGACAGTTCTGCAGTACAAAAAAGGCATTCAGACACTTCAGCAACTCTCTGCAATAGAGACTATTGGGGTTACAAGATGGGGCTACACCGTGCGTTAATGACCCATGTTAAAAAGCCAAGAACCTCAAATAATTTTGATGGCAGAACTGAAACTTATTTCAATGTATCAATATCAGTCAACAGGGTAAAGTTCTTAAAGCTGTTGACATTGTATACATCATAATCTGAAACAGCAGTTAAAACTGCAAGGCTAGAACTATAATTTGGTTGTTTATTGTGTTTATGTGTAAACATTGAATCTCCAGTTCTACATTGACTCTAGGTGGGTGGTTCTTAGCATTTTTGTTTTGGGACCCATATCAATTGTTAGAATCCCATCAGAACCCAAAATTTAGTGGAGATGAATATTTGGATAGCATTATGAATGTGAAAGATAGCAGAATATCTAATTTTAGTCTGTGGAAAAGCAGGTGAGATAAATGGTCTAAACATTTTTCTTTAGTGGCAATAGGAAACAAATCATTGGATCATTGGTAATCTCCTAATATACAGCTACGTACTGAGCAGAGACATTACTCACAAGCTCTCATTATTGAAAATGATGAACCCTCTGTTTCCACGGCCAAAAGCAATTTGGTTTCCTCCATTGTCCCACCAGTTAGTGAATGCTTGGCCATTAACTGTATTACGGAAGATGACCATGTTCCTAAAAAGAGAACAACAGATTATTGCTATAAACCATACGGCACACACACACAATATATTATGTATATATATATATATATATATATATATTTCAGAGAGAGCTATATGGCCCTGAGTTTGGCATGTTAATTGCACCATAATTACTCACTTAATTTGGCGCCATCTGTGTTCACAAACCCAGTCATTGCCACAAGTGGAGTCTGCATTAATAGTGACTGATTTGGTTGACATATCGGAGTTACTTGGTGGCCCAATCCAGTCATTTTTATCCTATAGAGAGGTGAATATAACCAATGAGCCATGGAATGTACAAGGATTTAGAAAGCATACTGCTTCATCTATACGGACAATGTTTCCCAGGAAAGTGGTGGACTGTAACTTTTTTCAGATTGTTCTAAGAGCTAATATTTCTATAGGATGGTATTTAGCTTGGAATATTATATATGCCAAGGTAAGTTATATTCAACTGGTTGGAGTCTTTGTTATGTGAGCAGAAGGAACAAAATATATTCTTATATGAAAATGCAAACATGTCAAAAGTATTTTAGTTACCTGTCCATTCACAAAGTTTCTTGTCCAACGATAACTTGACATTACACGAGTTACTCCATAGGGGTGTGCCAACATGAAGCCAACTCCCATTTTGTACAGGCTACAAAAATGAGAAATCGTAAGAACTTCAACAGCAACAACATTAAAAGTAAGCTGTTGTCTGTATGGAGGGGAATCTTACCGAGCATCAAAGAAGGTGAGGATGGAGGCTCCTCCAGCACCATGACCTCTCTGGTTATCATGGTTATCTACAAACACCAAGGCTCTATCATTGGACATGAAACCCCAGCCTTCTCCCCAGTTCCTGGATGATAAAACAGTTATACATGTAACATCTAATACTGTACATGTTCAATGTCCATTAAATATTGCCCTGGACTTACTTCAGGTATGCCATCCTTTCTCCATTTAACTTGCGAATTACATTTCCAAGTTTGGCTCCATATTTGAATTCTGTCACACGTCCGTTTCCGAAATACTGACTAGAGGAAATAGCTTCTCCACCCAGATCAATCACCTTTCAGAAACACGCAGTTATGTTTTATTGTTTAAAAGTGACACTATCCTCAAGTTGTATGTTTTCACTTTGCTAAACAAAGGTAGGTAGCTAGTTTTCTCATTATTGTAGAACAAGTTCAAGCCTGTTTTAATGTAAAAAAAAGACAAGAATTCTGCGTGATTGATCATATTTTTGCAGGATTCTGTGAACTAGCAGCATGGTTTGCATGGATTGGGGCCAAGGCTTGTTTTGACCTGATTTGTATGGATAAATGTTGGAAGGTATAAGAAAGTAAACTATTTGTAAATTGAACTATTTTCCTTTAAGGACAGTGGTGCTAGAAAGTTTGTGAACCCTTTATAATTTTCTGCCGTTCATCTTCATCTAAGTAATAAAAAGAATACAATAAAAAAGATATAACACATATATATAGCAATTGAAGATTAACTCTCCACCTATAACCCATAAATCTGTATCCTTTTTCATTCTTTATTGATAAAAGTAATCCAACATTAAATTTAGAGATGGGCGGGTCCGGTTCTCCGAGAACCGAACCCACCCGAACTTTGGGTATCCGAGTACCGAGCTGAGCAGCTCGGTACTCTCCCGCCAATTCCGAATCCAAATCGAGGCCGAACGTCATTGTGACGTCGTCGGATCTCGGGACTCGGTTCTTGCGATACTTCAACTTTATAAATACACGCCTCCACAGCAATCCATCGCCATTTGACAGAGGGAGAGAGCAGGGTGTAGTCATAGGCTAATTAGAGCAGGGACAGAGAAAGAATACAATATTGTTCTTGCAATTGCTCTAACCAAAATCGCTAGTGCAGAGAGGAGGATAGAGGTTTATTATTTTTTCTTCATATTTGGCACTCCCCAGCGCTTTTGGGTTGTCCCCCATAATTGTGCATTAATATTTCTGGCTGTCAAAAGTCATATCTGTCAGCAGTATCTACTCAATAAATGTTAGCACTCCTCAGTGTTTTTGGGGTGTCCTCTCTAATTGTGCATTAATATTTCTGGCTGTCAAAAGTCATATCTGTCAGCAGTATCTACTCAATAATTTTAAGCACTCCTCAGTGTTTTTGGGGTGTCCTCTCTAATTGTGCATTAATATTTCTGGCTGTCAAAAGTCATATCTGTCAGCAGTATCTACTCAATAAATGTTAGCACTCCTCAGTGTTTTTGGGGTGTCCTCTCTAATTGTGCATTAATATTTCTGGCTGTCAAAAGTCATATCTGTCAGCAGTATCTACTCAATAAATTTTAGCACTCCTCTGTGTTTTTGGGGTGTCCTCCCTAATTGTGCATTAATATTTCTGGCTGTCAAAAGTCATATCTGTCAGCAGTATCTACTCAATAAATGTTAGCACTCCTCAGTGTTTTTGGGGTGTCCTCTCTAATTGTGCATTAATATTTCTGGCTGTCAAAAGTCATATCTGTCAGCAGTATCTACTCAATAATTTTAAGCACTCCTCAGTGTTTTTGGGGTGTCCTCTCTAATTGTGCATTAATATTTCTGGCTGTCAAAAGTCATATCTGTCAGCAGTATCTACTCAATAAATTTTAGCACTCCTCTGTGTTTTTGGGGTGTCCTCCCTAATTGTGCATTAATATTTCTGGCTGTCAAAAGTCATATCTGTCAGCAGTATCTACTCAATAATTTGTAGCACTCCTCAGTGTTTTTGGGGTGTCCTCCCTAATTGTGCATTAATATTTCTGGCTGTCAAAAGTCATATCTGTCAGCAGTATCTACTCAATAATTTGTAGCACTCCTCAGTGTTTTTGGGGTGTCCTCCCTAATTGTGCATTAATATTTCTGGCTGTCAAAAGTCATATCTGTCAGCAGTATCTACTCAATAATTTGTAGCACTCCTCAGTGTTTTTGGGGTGTCCTCCCTAATTGTGCATTAATATTTCTGGCTGTCAAAAGTCATATCTGTCAGCAGTATCTACTCAATAATTTTTAGCACTCCTCAGTGTTTTTGGGGTGTCCTCCCTAATTGTGCATTAATATTTCTGGCTGTCAAAAGTCATATCTGTCAGCAGTATCTACTCAATAATTTTTAGCACTCCTCAGTGGTTTGCGCTCAGAATGGATTCAAAGCAGTCCACATATGATCTAAATGAGCAACCAGGTTCTGTCACCAGTCCTGATGTTAGTGTTCCCAGTACGTCATCTGGCCAAGGCGATGTCAAACAACAGAGTGTTTTCAAATTAGTGCAAAAAACAAAAACCAAAAAAAAATTTACTGTATTGAAGCGAAAAAGAAGTGTAACTGAGCAAAAGTTAAGTGACGATAAAAAAAAAATTGCAAGCATGCCATTCTACACACGCAGTGGCAAAGAGAGAATGAGGCCTTCACCTTTGGCTATTAGTGGCAGATCCCAAAAAGTTACCCAGGCTACAATTGGTGCACAACTACTGTTACGCGTCAAAGCTGAGCTGCAAGATACCAGTGAGGCATTACAGGAGAATATTTGCTCTGATTCACAAATGACAACAATCCCTGTGGAGAGTCCATCCAACAGTGGGATGTCTAATCGTGAGCATTCTGCTGATGTGTGCCTTAATAGCCCGAGTGTAGCCGGTGATACCCAAATTGAGGATGCCACTTTGGAATTAGAAGAGGATGAGGGGGAGATTTGTGTAGGCGACGAGGGCGCTAATGATGATGTTGATGATTATGATGCAGACAGATACCAAATTGCCTTTCTCAATTTCTATTTATATTCTAGATTATATAACGGCTGAATAGTTTTCTATTTTACTCCTAGTGGAGAGAGGATCTGATGCAGACAGATACCAAACTGCCTTTGTCCATTTCAATTTATATTGTACAGTCTATAATGGCTGAATTTTTTAGTATTTTATACAAGTGGAGGGGGGGCTAGAGAGACAGAAACCAAACTGGCTTTCTCCATGTCAATTAATATTGTACAGTCTATAATGGCTGAATTTTTTGGTATTTTATACAAGTGGAGGGGGGCCTAGAGAGACAGAGTGACCCCAAACTGTCTTTCTCCATGTCAATTAATATTGTACAGTCTATAATGGCTGAATTTTTTAGTATTTTATACAAGTGGAGGGGGGCCTAGAGAGACAGAAACCAAACTGGCTTTCTCCATGTCAATTAATATTGTACAGTCTATAATGGCTGAATTTTTTGCTATTTTATACAAGTGGAGGGGGGCCTTGAGAGACAGAAAGCAAACTGGCTTTTTCCATTTCTTTACATATTTAACTATAAGTGTAGGGTGTAATATACATTCAAAGACGATGGCTGCATTGCCAATATGCATAGATGGAGAGGAAGACAATCTGTTTTGTGTGTAGAATAGGCCTACCAACGAAGAATTAAACTGTTTTTTTGGATGATTTATTACCTCAACAATTAGATTACTTGTCTCTAAAACAGTTGGAGCACTAAATTGGGTTAATTTAGGCCCAAAAACATGGATTTTCCCAAAAAATAGCAAAACAAAACCAAACAAAACCAAAACCAAAACCAAAACACGCAATGGCGGTTTTGCAAAACCAAAACCAAAACCAAAACACGACGGTAATCCAGATCCAAAACCGAATCCAAAACCAAAACACGGGGGTCAGTGACCATCTCTAATTAAATTCCTTTGTTGGAAAAAGTATGTGAACCACTAGGAAAATCAGTTCAGTTAAGGAGATAATTAGAGTCAGGTGTGTCAATCAATTGGATGACAATCAGATGAGTTTGGGTGACGCTGTCCTATTTAAAAACTATAAACCTGAGCCTTTATTACCATAGTCTGGTCTTCACCACACAGGTGCGTTTTCAATACTCATCAGACTGATAAAGGTTACAAAATGATTTCTGAAGACTTTGGAATCCACTGTCAGGCATACAGTGAACAAATGGAGAAAATACAACACTATTGTTACTCTCCCCAGGAGTGGTTGTCCAGCAAAAATTACTCCAAGAGCAAAGCATATAATATTTCTGTAGATCACAAAGAACCCAAGGGTAATGTAAAAGGATCTGCAGGCCTCTCTTGCACTTATTAATGTCAGTGTTTATGAGCCAATCATCAGGCAAACACTGAACAACAATAGTGTGCCATTGTAAGATAGCACTGAGGAAACCGTTACTCTCCAAGAAGATTATTGCCGTCTGTTTAAAGTTTGCTGAAGACTGCCTAGATGGGCCAGAAGACTACTGGAAAAATGTGATGTGGATTGAAGGAACTAAAATATTACTTTTTGGTTTAAATGAGAAATGTTGGAGAAAGCCTAACACTGCATTCGAACAAAAGAACCTCACCTCAAATGTGAAACTCAGTAGTGACAGTATCACGGTTGGGGGCTGTTTTGTTGCCATGTGACCAAGACATCTTGCCATCATTGATGGAGCCATGAATTCTGGATTGTACCAGCAAATTATATGAGTAAAAGTCAGGATATCCATCCACAAACTGAAACTTAACAGATGGTGGGTCTTGCAGCAATTCAACAACTCTAAACACACATGCTGATCTATAAAAAATGGTTGAAGCAGAAAATGTTTCACGTTTTGGAATAGCTGAATGAAAGCCCAGACCTTAATCCAATCATATTATACTGGCAGGATCTGAAGCAGGGTGGTCATGCAAGAAAGCCCACCAATATCCATGAGTTAAAGCAGTTTTTTAAGGAGTAATGGGCCAAAATTACTCCAAGCTGAAGCGCAGGACTGATCAACAATTACCGCAAACAATTGATTGAAGCCATTGCTACTCAAAGTGGTCACATAATTCACTGAAAGCATAGGTTCACATATTTTACCAAGAAATACATTTTATGTTAGATCATTTTGCTCAATAAATGAATGAAACATATATCCCTATATTTTCTGTTTGATTTTCTGTGTTCTCATTATCTATTTGATAAAGATAAAGATCTGAATACATTTAAGGTCACATTTATGCAGAAATTCAGAATATTCTAAATGGTTCACAAACCTTCTAAGAACCATTATATAAAAGTTATTAAAATAAAGCAATGCTACCATCAACTTCAGGAATGCAGCTGTAAAAATTTGTGCCAAACCACATGCAGCTACAGCTATTGTATGTTCTTACACAGCTTTCCTGTCAGAATAACTTCCTTTAGCTATATGACAATATACATTTCAAATATAAGATTTTTAAAATGCATTATATTGTTCTGTATTTTTATTATTAACATTTAGTTTCAAAAGAATGGCTATGCTAACAATAGTTCAGTGTGAAAATAATTAGTTTTGTGTTAATGTTCAAGTAATTACCATTTACCTAGAGATGAGCTGACTATTATCCTCGTCCCATATATAGCTGTGGAATTACACACGTCGATCTTTCGGAATTTGACCTTAAATATTCGATTTGGAACTCAACATTTCATTTTTGTTCCATCCAGCCATTTCCCTTATTGTACCCCATCAATTTTGTTTATGTTTTGTTTGTTTTGGAGCTGCTAATAAAAATCGCAGCAGCTATTTGAACCAAGGCACTGGACTGGTGTGATATATTTGGCTGATGCATGTGAACTGCAGCGACCTACCACAGGAGACAGTAACTCTAACTCAATCTTGTGACACCCTGTAAAGATTACATGTCATTTTAGGTTTTATGCTTTATGTATTTTAATTCTTACAATCAATGGACAAACAATGGACAAGTACCATAATTTGTGTGTATTCAGCATGTAATTATAACCTATGGTTTCACTATGTTCAACCTCTTACCTCCTGGAAGATAAAGGGACGAGTTCCACTGGCAAACCACTGAGTGTTCAGATTGTTCAGTCTGCTTGTAATAGCCAGGATGTCTCCAGGCCACATATGCTTAGCAGCATCAAGTCTAAAACCAGCCACCCCAATACTAAGGAGATTGTTGAGATAGGCTACGATCTTTCCACGCACATATTCCTTTTCCAATGCCAAGTCCAGAAGGCCCACAAGACGGCAGTTTCTCACCTGTAGATCAGGATGTTTGTACACAAGTTTTATTATTTCACCAGAAACTTTAAATATCAATTGGATTAAATAATTATATGGTCTATTCCTACCTTACCAACTCTTTGCAACTAGAGGTTTTGGTTGTTCCTACAAAATATTTGCACTATTTCCTTTTCACTAAACATAATA
The DNA here is from genome assembly GCF_038048845.1 of Mixophyes fleayi. Taxonomy (NCBI): domain Eukaryota; kingdom Metazoa; phylum Chordata; class Amphibia; order Anura; family Limnodynastidae; genus Mixophyes; species Mixophyes fleayi. Next base: position 51,464,277 of record NC_134409.1, on the reverse strand, counting down.
TGTAATAATCTAATTTATCAGGAATTGAATTCCAACAAAGCAACCATAACATAGAGATACAAGCATACTTCTCTTCCGTTTCATTACTATAATAATCAGATTAGATAAAGATCTCTGTAGATTAAAACACCTAGGGCTCTATCTGTGTTCTCATGATTAAAGCTTCCTGTAAAAGAAAATTCAGTACAACACCTGATTAGCATCGCCATAGTTCTCGATGTTGCCACTAGCAGTGCTGCACTTGCCATCGTTAAAATCCAGATAGGAGTATGGCACAGCAGGAAAATCTTTGTTGTTAGCATTGTAGCTGCTTCCACAAGTAGTACTGGTGCCTGAGCCACCTCCTGCTCCGCACATGTGGTTAATGATAGCATCAACGTAAATGTTTACCTAAAAGGGGTTGCACCAAGTCAACAGGTCAATGATCCTTACACACCTCATTTTTTTTTTAGACTTTGAATTCTGCAAATTATTTTACAAAAGATAGACACAAGAAAATTGCTACAAATTTCAGTCTTAGAAATGTGATTAAGGCATCTGTCTGTCTGTATTCTTGACTTCAGGTAGCAGCTGCAAACACTAATGAAGAACAAGCAGCACGGTGAATGAAAGACGAAACATCCTGTGTGTGCAGCGTGAAACTTGTTGCGTTGTAGGTCTTTGGCTAGTGTTGCTTAAGAGTGTATGGCTGCGTACACACTACAGGTTTTTCAGCCGGTTATCGGTTCAATCAGATGATAAATGACTGTTCATCCCGATATCGCATTAGTCTGTACGCTCCAACGTTGAACAATTATTGTTCCAAAGCACATCATATTGTTTAATTTGATTTTTAAACCAGACTAAAAATCTCATTCAGGTAAATCTTGTAAAATGTGTTTAGTGTATACATATGACTTAGCATGCTAAGCAAGACTTTTTTTTTCAGCCGTCGGTAAAATCGTTAACGATATCGCATCAGAAGAAATTTTCTGTAGTGTGAAGCTTATGGGGTAAATGTATGAATCTCCGGATTCTTCATCTCCGGTGTGTTCAGCCTCTTCAGCGCTTAAATTTAAAGCGGCACTGCATTGTAAAGGGAAGTTTCCCTTTACAATGCAGCACCGCTTTAAATTTAAGCGCTGAAGAGGCTGAACACGCCGGAGATGAAGAATCCGGAGATTCATACAATTACCCCTATAACTCATACTTGAAGGCATTTTATTTACAATAGACTATGATAGCCAAACCTGATATATAGTAGAAATTGCAAAAACTTCTTCACTCAAGCTCACTGGCCTGTGAACTTCAATGGGATATGTTGACCCACAATAGCTATAAAATATAAGTTTGTATATATTTACATTCATATGGACCTTTTAGGTTATCAACACATGTTATAAGCTAACTAGCTGAGAGATAATTAATTCCTTATTTCCATTGATGGTTTGGTAACATGACTTGACCTAATCCATACAAAAATGTTTTGTTATTACAGTTTTGAAAATGATTTTTGCATATTTTTTGTGGGCATGTGGAGACAGACTCTTTGCCATGAATTACTTATTTGTTACATGCTGAAATAAGAGCAATTTCATAAGTTCATACCCCAACATTGTTACATCTGGTGACCATGTCCCTGAATTGCTGCTCATTGCCAGAACGAGTGCAAAGTTTGTAGCTGATTGGCTGGTATCTCTCATACCATGGTCTATTGGGGCTGGTAATAATCAAGTTCTCGTTAGGAGGGGAAACCTGTAATAAAATAACAATAACAGAGAGTAAATATAATGCTTTCAATCATGCAAAGAAACAGACCAGAAATACTTCATTATTTCTCAATGTTGCATTTTCTTTATCAAGTAGGATGGTGAGCTGTGTACAACCAAAATAAATTTGACTTTCATTTGGTAGGTGCTGGTAGATAAGAACAACAGTGATGTATTCATGTAAAGATGCCCAAGCAGAGCCTCAAAGTTAAAGTTTAAAACTGCTATAGCGTTTCAGAATTGTCCAGTAAAAACAGAATGTTGCACTGTGTTACAGAATAGAAAATATGTCAGTTGATATCTTTTTGTTGTACAAACACAGAATGTAATATACTATTGTTGTCTTTAATAGCTACAAACAATAACATCTATTACTAGTTAATAGTACTTGCCTGACAAAGGAGCTCATTGTTCAAAAAGCAGATAATGTCATTTTTTCTTGTTTGGGATTAAACATATCAGTATTACATTAATTTTGTTAATTTACCACACACATATATCAACTGTCACAGCATTTTCCAGAATAGACAGAATTTCTGACAGATTATCCTATCAAAGTTCTGAATCGATTTAGCCTTTGCAAACACTAAATATTTGGTATTTATTTAACTTCATTTGCTGTTTGCAACACTGTTAGTATTTGCAATAATTGTACTTTAACACATTGGGCCTGATGCAGACGGGGTTTAGGGTATCTTGTGTGAAATCTCTCTGTGCATTTCCAGAAAGTGGGCATATGTATATGTGCCTAAGCAGATTTGTGGGATTCTTGCACTTACGCCCACCTGTACCTGAAGACGAGGGACAAGCAAATGAAGGGGTGTTCTAATGTTAGCCGAGTATAGTAAAGGCATGTGTATACAAATGTGGCTCATGCAGACTTCTAGAAACATGCATATATTCCTGTTAGTATAATGGTGACTGGTCGTAAACCACACGCTTATGCTGGTGATGTGGAGCTGGACACATCTGCATATGGGCAGAAATAAGCTTTTTTTTTTATCGTAATTTACTCCTATTTTGCTACCAACTATGTATCAACCCCATTTGCTACAGTCTACATTTTAGTGATTATATACTTATGTTTAAATTAATATTGACAAAATGTCCACTGTCACTGATATTTAGGCTCTAGTGGATTGTTTATGTTTTTAATCTAGTACGCTAGTGTTTTTCTGACCTATAATAATGTAGAAAATAAATGTCCTGTTATCCTCTGCAGTTTCTTGATGTAAGGCACTGGGCGAGTAACAAAAACCCTAATTATAATATTATTATTTATTTGGTAAGATACTCAGATTTATAATGTCAAAGGGAAGATTAGGAAAGGGGCAACGGGAGACCGCTCCGCACAAGATGGTACCCTACCTCACTAATAAATCAATAAATTGAATCATATTAAGTGAGGGGGTGCTAGGGTCACATACAGAAGAGGGCAGAATAATGACCTTAATTAGCACTCCAGGTACATATAATTGACACACTAATACATTAAATTTTTATTGATATGCATTAAAAATAATATGTATAGGTATACCACCAATTAAAAAGCGAAATATTAAAAATTAGATAGTGTTGAAAATAGAAATTTAAAAATTGAAGTTGACCCTGTGGTGGAGCCGATCTAAATCTATATAACAATTATGAAGGAGAGTGTACTGATAGGGGATCTGTTGTGGATATAGGTACAAAAGAATTCTATGCTATCATTTAGTCCATATTCAGCAAGTAGGATACTAGACAATTATACAGTATCTCCATTGTGACAATGTATCACATTGCATAGGACTAAACAAATGCATAGCATTATGTGAATTATAGATGGCAGTAATGCCTATTCTGTTCCTCAACTGTGTAGATCCACTAGAGAGTCTTCTTAATAAAGTATAACTTAATATGCAAAAGAGACAAGGCTGTGCCTGTATATATTAAAGCATTCCTGAGCCTAGAGTCTATTATACTGTGTTACCAGATTGCCAAGCATATAATTGTATTTTGCATATGTGCCTGCTTGCACTGGTAAATTATAGCTCAAGGTGTCCTACCATAGTGCATATCTGTATAAGAGTATCTATAATTAATGCCACTCAGACTGTATGGTATTCCTATAAATTGTTGATTTACTATACATTCATAATGTTGAATGTTATAGAGATTACTTGTATGGTAATCAATCTCTATGGATGACACTAATCTGTTTAGGCAGCGCTATTTATATACTGATTTACCAGATTGCCAAGCATGTAATTGCATTTGGTTCACACATATATGCCTGCTTGCACTGATAAATTATAGTTCAAGGTGTCCTACCATAGTGCATATCTATATAAGAGTATCTACAGTTTATGCCACTCAGATTGAATTTCATTGATATTCATACACATTGTTAAATTGCTAGACATTCATGATATTGAGTGTTACATAAATTGCCTGTGTGGTAATCGATCTCTTTGTATAGCACTAATCTGTTTAGGCAGCGCTAGACACTTGGGATACACAGAAATTAGCATATGTAGTGATAAATATCTTTTGGTAGCACTGTGTTCTTTAATTAGCGCTACGCCACTTGAAATATGCCCCCATGTCATCTACTAATAGGATTGGGATAGCAGGTATCTGAAGCGCTAGTTAGCATTCAAGAAAGAAGTCTCTTTCTTGAGTTAATTGTATTTTCTCGAGCGGCAAAACGCCGCGATTGGCCCCGCCCACTTCTGACGTCACTCAGATTAGTGCTATAGTGCTAGGCATGACAATGTAAATTAATGAAATACTGTGATATCATGTAGTGACTGAGGATGTCCATGTCACTGTCAATGATTTATCTAAAAGGTTGTTAAACATACTTTATAAGAATACTTGATGTTGTCTTATTGCACAGAAGAATGTTCTGCCAACAGTGAGAGTCATTCAGTCTATTCATGATATTCTCCTACAAAGCCATAAAGACAGATCTGGATTCCCTTACCTGAACACCTCCAAATCCATTGGGTGCTAGATATCTTTCACATTCTGCAGCAATGTCTGCCCAGCGCCATTCAAACAAGTGGACTATAGAAGTTGCTCCAGACTTAAGATTTGGATTATATTGGGCAGTGCAAAGTCCGACAACCACAAGTAGAAGTAAGAGCTTCATTTTGTGTTCTACTGTGAACTGGCATCTTGTCTTATCCCTTTTTATACCACATAATCATGTGGAAAGTGCAATACAAATAGACGATCTGTCAATCAAGACACAGGGTTTGCAGGTGAATGTAAACAAAAAATTCTCACAGTTACATAAGAAGGAACGCCTTTGATGTCTGAATGAAAATGTTACCTTGGGAATGCTTATTATAGATTGTTTTGTATATATTATATACTTCTCTGTAAGGGTTACTTAACAGTTATATAATGGGTGTGTTTTTTCCACTTTTTTTAAAAAGATAGCCTTAATATTGGAACATTACGGTTGATGTTTGCAGTTTTCTCTTTCTTCTTTGTAAACTCAAAGAAATATTGCTACACAGATACACTTTGCTTAACATGTGACCTTGTTTGTTTACACAGATGCAAAAAGGAAAGACTAATAATGGATAATACACCCCACAGTTAATAAACATGCCTTTACTGTACACTGTCAGGGTTAGAACGCCCCTTCCCTTCCCTGCCTTACCTCTCCAGGTGCAGACGGGTGTCAGTGCCAGAATTGTGCAAGTCAACATAGGTGAATATGCGTGCGCCAACAATCTGGACATGCCCAGAGCAATTTCATGCTAGATGTGCTATGCAAACCAGCGTAAAAATTACCAAATAAGAGAATCCTTACTCCAGGCTTTTTAAGCAGTTGCTGTTTTATTTCAGCATAAAACAGCATAACAAACATGCTATAGTGTCCATGGCTTCTTGACACACTAATTACACCCACAAACCCTAGCTATTGTCTGGCTGCTTGTCAGCATTTTTTCTGATTTCAAGTCGAATGTACATTAACAATAACTTTTGCAGTAGTGCTCAATTTAATATTCCTTAGCAGAATTGTTTTACTAATACATATTGAGGATAACAGGACATTTATATTCTCCAAGGTACCGACTAAGTTGATGTCCATTTGCTCAAATAGAACTGGAATTGTTGGAAGAGGTGCCAGGGAAGTACCATAGTCTGGTTTAGGACCGTCTGCTGTCATACTGAGCAGGCTTAACAGTATCTTTTGACTGCCATATGGATACCCGACCAGTAAAACCACAGAAGCACCCAATGTAGGGTTTTCTCCTCTGCCAGATGCCCCACCCCCCAAAAGGCGTGTATGGGTTGTTGTTAGTACCAAAGGAATGTGTACCTGTAGTAACAAGATTTGATGAACTGTTTTCTCCTGTACCATCGCCGCCCTATATAGCAGGTCCCCTTTTATTATAAAATAAGTTATCCCCTGGCCCGTCTCTCAGCCTTCCTCACTCCATTCACTTCCACCATATATTTATAAACATTTTCCAAAGCACTATCATTCAGTTGGTCCCTTGCATAGTACTGAGGGGAGACAGTCCTGAATATTGGTGACAAATCTTCACCCTCCAACAGGGCTTCTGTTTTCACCCAACTTTCTCCAGCTAGGACTTTTCTCTCCCATCTAATGGAACTTGCCCAGTTGCAGTAAAAGCCTGGTATTCAGGCACCAGGAATTGCGGCTTCTAGGTCTCTATGTCCAGTTCCGGGATATGAAGGGCAGGATCAAGTAGGGTCAGACATCTTGCCAGTGACCCAGTTGCTGGCATGTCCTAACTGATTCAGTGGGCTATAATTTCCCAGAACAATGGAAAGTTTTGCAGCAGATTTAGGAGGGATGGCAGCCTTGGGGCTATAGCTGCTATTACTCGTACTGTTTGTCCCTTCACATTAATGGGAAGATTGTTACAGTCATATTCCTCAGTGAATCCATGAATGCATAGGACTTTCACTGATCTTAGCTGGGTTGACAGACCAGGATCCACAGTCCCAGATACCAAGTAGATTTCGCTACCTGAGTCCATCAATGCTAACACTGCCTTTTGCCATATCAGGGCTGTCACCCAGAACAGCAGTGGATTCCCCATGGATGAGGACATGGTGAAACAAGCAGGAAACCAGAGATCTAGTCAAACCACCTAAAAATCCATAGGTTGTGGCCAATTTAGACAATGCCTCCAGAAGTGCTCCTGCTTCGCACAAGCAAAACACTTCACTGGGGTTACTTTGTGGTCTGTCTCAACCTCTGGAACAAGCTCCTGAAACGACTGAGGGTCAGTCTGTAGAACCCATCTCTGTAATTCCCGACTTAGGTTCCGCTCACAATGGTCGATAGCCAGGATTTCTAACATTCTGACCAGTGTATTATGGTCGGACTCCAATCGACTTTTAATTAACTTTGCCAGATCTGCCAGTTAGGCACGTGTTGGGGATCTCGGCCTAAACTGCCAGTCATGAAATTGTTGCGCCTTTTTGGTCCCTGTCACCCTTATCCATGCCAAAATTGCGGCCTTTAGTTGCTGTAAGTCCGTTGCCAGGTCCTCAGGCACATCCATATAGGCCTGCTGGGCTTAGCCCTTTAAATAAGGAGCCAGTCTCACCACCCATTCACCTGTTGGTCACTTAAGACATGTTGCCGTCCTTTCAAATAATAACATAAACGACTTGACGTCGCCCGATGAGGTCATCTTTTGCAAGAAAGTGGGTTTGTGCTCACATTGTTGGAGCTGACTAAGCTCCGTCCGTAACAATCTGTTACTTTCCACCTGGGCCTTGGCATGGTTAGCATTTGGCCCGGCTGTGCCTGATGTTGAGCATTAGGCACAGCCGGGCCTCTAACATTAGTTAAAGTTTGAGGATTTTTTCTATTTTGCTATCCAATCTGACAGAATAGCAAAACTGTGCCTCCCTTAACATACACCTACAAGCAAAACGGAAAAAAACAACAACGATAAGAAAAAAATACTTTTTTTAAACAAAAAAATGTCAGTTTTTGTTTTGTGTAATGTCTTAGCTAGCAGCAGCGGCTAAGACACTATACAAAGAAACACACACCAAAAGAAATCTCTTAGTATCGCATTTAGCTTTTGTTGTCTGTATGGCTGGGTGGACAGCTGTGTTTTTGCCTGTCCTTTCAGATCCCACGATGACACCACTTTATAAAATTACCAAATAAGAGACCCCTTACTCCAGGCTTCCTAAGCAGTTGCTGCTTTATTTCTATATAAAAAGCAGGGAGTGTTGGGATCGTGGCCTTGATGCAATTTGAGCTGGTCACACTTTCAGTGAGCTCCGTTCCCATCTCTCATAAACCACATTAAAACTAGAATTTTCCACCCCTTCTGCCACAAACCTGCAGCTGAAGAAACTAGGAACAAAGAGAGCCTGCACAGTGAGAGTTTGAGCTCCCACTCCACAGTGGCCACTCGGCGCATTGGTGCGAACTGATCTCCCGTCACCCACACATGGCATTTACAGTCCTGGAGAAAACCCTCCTCAGCCACTGATCGCACTCCCTGTGACCCTCTGGTGCAAACACTGAATGAAAAGTACATGGTCTGCCTACTAACATTAAGTCACTGTCTGGCAGCCAGCAACAAAGCTGTGCAGACTACATCGAGCCATCTAACCGTTCCTAGACCAAGAGTTCCAACACCCTCTCGGTCATTCCCCTGTATTTGGCAACATATAGTGTCAGTTCCAACAAAAGACACATCGCTGCTCAAGAGCCATTTTCAGCACTGTCGCCATCATAGGGAATCGCTCATCACCCCTAATCATCTACAGAACCCAGGTACTAAGCGTACCAGCTTCCAGTTACCACAAGTGGTGGGTTGGTATTCCCTATACCTTTGGAGCTACGATAGCTCTTCCACTGCCACATAGCAGACTTCACATCAGCATCCCTGTGAGCAGCGTGAATACTAAAGTTGATGCTGATTTACCTTCTTGTGCCAGCTGTACGTTACTTTCACTGTACATTTCCTTCTTCACTGTAACAGTGACTATTATATTGCTTTTTCGGAACTACAAATAATCAATTGGCATGATTCACAGTGCTCCAAATAACTTTATATATTGTGATTCTGGGAAATTATCTTGATCCCAATACTGAATATTTTCTTGATATTCTCTTCCCAACTATTCTGGGTACTCTGGACACCCACACAATGGTTTACTCCCCATAATCCACAAGCAGGCCAGGACCCAGGCGCATTTTCTACTCTAACTCACCTCACACAATAAAAGAGTCCATCTTATATACTACTATGCTACCTACATCTAAGTATTGTGCATCAGAGCTCTTACATGTGAAATTATGCAGTATAAAACCAAAATATCTGCACCTCCACACACCAGCTGTGTTTGGGAAACGTGACAAACTGGCCCGCACATCCTCTCTAGCTCACTCAGCTCTGGTCTCCGATTCAGAAACCGACGAATGCACAACTACAATGGGTAAATGTATTAAATAGAGATTTTGGCACCTATGTGCAATGGAACCCCAGCGATCACATCAGAGAATCTTTATTACAACCAATAGATACCGACTTAACAGAGCAGAGTGGGACAAGCATGTATAAGGCGCAGAGAGGGCATGTGTGTAAAGCATGTGGGCAGAGGGGGACATGTGTGTAAAGCATATGGGCGGAGTGGGTCTTGTGTGAATAAAGCATGTGGGTAGAGGGGACATTTGTGTGTGTATGTATAAAGTATGTTGGCAGAGGGAGACGTGTACGTAAAGCATGTGGGCAGAGAGGGACTTAAATGGCTGTTTGTGTTAGTGTAGTACACATCATAGCATAGCAACACAAGCTAATTTTACAAATTATTTAAAGTGCAAAACAAAACAGATATAACTGTTAAATGGACACTTAATATGCAATACAAGTTAACTTATTTAGATAAATATATATTTGTTAATATTATTAGCAGAAGTGTGTCAGTTGTGTACCAAACCTAAAGATATTTGGGAGAGTAGGGATAGAGTAGAGTAGGGATAGTAGGGAAAAATACTTTTCATACAGTAGATATCAATTTTCCTGTCAATAATCTGAAGGATACCATCAAGGTGCCATTTACTCAAATGTTTCTAGTTCTAGTTTTCTAGTTGGCATGGATATGGGATGGAGGACAGCCTGTCCCATATATGGTGGGATTGTCCCAAAATAGCACATTTCTGGAGAGAGGTTCACCCCTGATTGAATGTATCACTCAAGTCTAGCAGGACACAGATAAATAGATGGTGCCTACTTGCTGAGATAGTCGCTGCTGCCCCTGGAGACGCATTCGCCCCTGGTCTTCACAAGGGACCAACTGTAAAGGAATTTGGGTTTTGCCGCAAAGGAAGCACAGGTCGCATTTCTCCAGGGCAGCTCCCAGCGGAGTAGAGGAAAACGTAGATGATAAACAGTCCGAGATCAAGTCGTGCAGGTAGTGAAGTGCCAAGGTAGTTCCAGAAGAATGGTCAACAAGCTGAGGTCAAAAGCTGAACTGCATAGTGGAGTACCAAGGTGGATCCAAAGGGAAATCAAGCCGAGCTCTGAAACCGTATGACACGTACAAGAGGGAAGTCCGGAAGAGTAGTCAAGGAAAGCCTGGTCAGGAAGCCAACAAGAGCAGACAGGGATGCAGACAAAATGCTTGAGTACAGGAAGGACCAAATACTCTGGCACCCTAATAGTTCCAGAGTCCTGTTTAAATAAGGGATTCAGAAAGATGATTAGTTGGCAGCTTGACGTCACATGCTGCTAATGGGTAAAAACTAGCTTCCTGATGCCTAGAAACAGGGATGCAACTGATGGATTAGGGATTAGTCAGCTGGAAATGATGTGTCTGGTTGCTTGGCAATCAGATGCAAGAACCACAGTAACAAGCAACCGTCACTGCAACAGAGCTAAGCAGCAGGAACAGTGCCTGTCAGTACTCCCCCCTCCTCTTTCCAAATGAATTCTCTGAAAGTCCTTCTTAAATTCCGTCAAGAGTTGAACTCTGAGGGAGGAAGGGAGGTGAAGCTTAAATGTTACTGGGTTGATAGCGTGAATGATGGTAAATGGTCCGATGAAATGGGAAGCCAACTTCATTGATGGGACCCGAAGCCTAAGGTTATGACTGGAGAGCCAAACTTTGTCACCTACATGAAGAGCGGGGAAAATGATTATTGTGAGAGGATTCCGTCGATGGGGAAGGTTGCTCCAGTTCAACCGAGTAACAACGGAGAAAGAGTTCTAAGTCTTGATTCACTCGTTCCGTCTGACCGTTGGTTTTTGGCTGTTAACCTGATTAAAATCTCAACTTGATCCCTAAATTCTTACAAAAGGTCCTCAAGAAGCGAGATATAAACTGAACTCCTTTGTCCAAAAGAATTTCCCGAGAGCAACCATGAAGACAGAATATCTATTTGATAAAGATGGTAGTCAACTCAGAAGCGGAGGGAAGACTCATTAAGGGAATAAAATGAGCCATTTTTTGAAAATCAATCTACCGCCACACAGATGACAATGTATCCATGATCTGGGACAAGGAGAGTTAGTAGTAGACCTGGAGGAGGTTGTCTAGGTATCTTGTGCTGAGTGCAAGCAGAAACAAAACTGTGAACATCCTGTAGAAGGGTAGGCCACCAATAACGATGAAGGAGGAAGGCTGAGGTTTTCTTAACTCCAGCATGACCGGACAAGTTGGAACTTTGGGCCTAATGGAGTGCTTTGATGCGGAGATGAGGTTCAAAGAAGCTACAGCTGACTGGAGGAGTCTTGGGTGAAGGCTGAGTTAAAGTGAAAATTTTGACAGGTTCGTACCAGGAAAGAGATCAGAGTCGCCAATGAACCGCTGGCTTCAGGCCCTTTGGTTGTGGCCACCTGATGATAGCCTTAACTTTTTCAGGGTCCATTTGTTAACCTGATCCAGAGGCTTACAATATAAGCGGTGTTCCTCTAGGTGCCCTAGGACTTCTTTAACATGAAGACAAAGTCTGGGCAGAATATCAGTATATCGTCCATATATATTAATACGGATCGCTAGAGAAGGTCATGGAAGATCTCATTGACAAAAGCATGAAACACGCTGGACACTGCATAAGCTGAAAGGCAATATAAGTTAATCATAATGCCCAACATAGGTGTTAAAGGCTGTCTTCCACTCGTCTCAATGCCGTATCTGAATGAGGTTGTAGGCACCTTGTAGGTCAAGTTTAGTGAACACCTTAGAACCACTGATTCGATCAAAAAGTTCAGAGATGAGTGGAAGGAGGTACCTATTTTACATTGTTATGGTGTTTAACTGCTGATAGTCGATACATGGCCGCAAGGATCCATCCTTCTTTTTAATAAAGAACAATCCAGCTCGAGCATGGGAGGAAGGCTTCTGGATAAAGCCTCGTTCCAGGTTTTTTTAGAGATGTATTGAGACATGGCCTCTTTCTCCGGAAGAGATAAGGGATAGATCCTACCAATAGGAATTTGCTTCCCAGGCATGAGATCGACGGTACAATTCCAGGGCCAATAGGGAGGAAGAATCTCAGAGGCAGCCTTATTAAAAATATCTCGAAAAGAGGCATCGATTCTCGGTCAGGCAGGTTCATTAGACAGAATGTTACAAGACTGTACACAAGAGTTCTGATGGAGGGGAGACACTGTTTGCTGCAATGGGGTCCCCAGGCAATATCCTGAGCCTGGTGCCAGTGAAATTTGGGGTAAGTGAGCTCTAAAATAATAGGGTTGATGGATCTGGGTAACACCAGGAAACTGATTCACTTAGAGTGTAAAACTCCTATCTGCAGCCAAACAAGTAGGGTTATACTGGTGATGGAACCATTGATGAGAAAATGGCTGTGGCAAGGACTGAAGAGGCAGATAGAGTCGTGAAGCCAGAGTTGAAGTTCCCTGCAGAACCCGAATTAACAAAGGCTATTATTTCAGAAGGCCCACTTGGAGAAAAAAGAGTGACTGGCAACAAAAAGTCTAGCGACCTAGCAGAACAGGGAGAAGAACCCAAAACTCCTAGTGCTGCCTTCCTGAAGTTACGGGTGTTTCCCAGTCTCGTGGGGCAATTAGTCAGTAGGTGTCCGAAGTCACTGCAATAAAAACAGAGATGATTTCTGAGCCTTCTTTCACTTTCATCAGGAGTAAGGTGTGAGCGCCCAATTTGCATCGGTTCTTTGGTTCCAGAAATAGGGTTCTGAAAGTGTGGAGATAGGTGAGGTGAAAGGTAGCGAGAGCCGTCTTGCTCCTGGAAATGCTCCCTGAAACTCAAGTCTACCCGGATACACAAAGAGATGAGTGCATCAAGGTCTGAAGGCAATTCCTTGGAGACTAATTCATCCTTGATGTGATCATTGAGTCCTTGCCAGAAGGTGTCAGCAAGAGCCTTGTTGTTCCATTTTAATTCAGAGGCAAATGTTCAAAATTGGACCACACATTAACTGACTAGAAAAGAACTCTGGCAAAGATTTAGGAAGCTGGAGGCAGCTGAAGTCACTCGACCTGGCTCATTGAAAATTCAACTGAAGGTGTCAATGAAGGTAGTGGAATTGTGCAACATGGGATCATCGCGCTCCCATGGTGGGAGCTCAAGCAAGCCCCTGTCCGGAAAGTAGAGAAATATTGAATGCTACCTTGCCTCTCTCAGAAGTGAAGTTCTCAGAATTCCATTCAAACTGAATGGCACACTGGTTGAGGAAACCTCTACATTTCTTCGGGTCACCTTCATATTTTTCAGGTGGAGGAATGCAAAGATTTCTGGACAAGGCAGGGGTCGAGGCAGAAGAAGAATGACCTGCTACTGGAAAAGAGGCAACATGTGGTATCTGGGAAGTTGCCAGGGAGTTCTGTAGTGAAATCAGACAACAGTCTGCAGTAATTGAGCCTGTTCGGATATATGTTGTTAAACCCGCCGGGCCAGATGAACTAGTAAATCCCGGGCTGAAGGTTCCCCAGCACCATCCGACATGGCCAGAGTATACTGTCAGGACACAGATAAATAGATGGTGCCTACTTGCTGAGATAGTCGCTGCTGCACCTGGAGGAACGGAGTCTAACGTGCCCCTGGTCTTCACCAAGGACCCTTGCAAGGGAGTTTGAGTTTCGCTGCAAGGGACACGCAGGTTGTGGATTTTCAAGGGTAGCTTCCAGCGAAGTAGAGGAAGCGTAGGTGGTAAACAGTCCGATATCAAGCTGATCGGGTAATGAAGTGCCAAGGGAATTCCAGAAGGATGGTCAATAAAGCCGAGGACAAAAGCTGAACCAGACAGTGGATTACCATGGAGGATTCAAAGGGAAGACAAGATAAGCTGAGGTCTAAAGCTGTATTACACGCACCAAGAGGAAAGTCCAGAAGAGTTGTCAAGGGAAGCCTGGTCAGGAAGCCAACAGGATCAGACAGGAATGAGTACAGGAAGGACCAAATGTTCTGTCACCCTAATGGTGCCCGAGTCCTGTTAAATAAGGGGGCCAGAAAGATGATTAGCCGGCGGCGGTGATGTCACACGCCGCTGTAGGGTGAAAACTAGCATCGCATTGCCTAGCGACTGAGGGATACTGCAACCAGACACGAAACCCACGATAACAGGCGACCATCCCTGTGCTGGAGCTAAGCAGCAGGCACGGCACCTGACAAAGTCACACTTCCAGATACTATCTCTTGTCACTTTCTCCCACGTCCACTCCCCGACACCCTGAAACATACACAAAAACTGACATTATTATTATTATTATTATTATTAATATTTATTTATAAGGCACCACAAGACATCCGCAGCGCCGTACAGAGACAAACAAAATCACAATACAATGGGAGACAGCACAGTACAGAAAACACAGCAACTCAGTACGCTCAATGCACAGCTAGAGAGGGCGGGGAAGGGGGAGGGAGGATCCGCAAACGACGGGGCCCAAGAAGGAGGGCGCGGAAGACAGGGAGACCCCCAGGGAGGAGGAGGGAGCGAGAGTGGACGTGGGGTGGAGGACCCTCGAGGAGGAGGGCTAAGTAGCTGGAGAGCAGAGTTAGAAGTGGTGGAAACAGGAGGAGAGATGGCCCTGCTCAGAGGAGCGTACAATCTAAGGGGAGGGGTGGACAGACAGAGAGACGCAGGGGAGAGAGGGAGAGTAGGGGGACAGAGGCAGAAGATAAGGTAGGAAGTTAAGTGGGAGACAGAAAGGCTTTAAGAAAAAGGTGGGTTTTTAGGGCCCGTTTGAAGCTGGACAGATATGGGGAAGTTCTGATGGAGGGAGGGAGCTTGTTTCAGTGGAGGGGGGCAGCGCGGGCGAGGTCTTGGATACGCGCGTGGGAGGAGGTTATAAGGGGAGAAGAGAGGCGACGGTCAGAGGCAGAACGGAGAGGGCGAGATGGAGCATGAATAGAGAGGAGGGTGGAGATGTAGGGCGCAGTGGAGTTAGCGAGGGCCTTGTAGGTGAGTGTGAGGAGCTTAAAGAGGATTCTGAAGGGGAATGGGAGCCAGTGAAGGGCTAGGTAGAGGGGGGAGACAAAAGAGGAGCGGCGAGAGAGGAAAATAAGCCTAGCTGCAGCGTTAAGGACGGATCGAAGGGGATCGAGATGAGAGTGGGGGAGGCCAGTGAGGAGGAGGTTGCAGTAGTCCAGGCCGGAGATGATCAGAGAGTGGATAAGGCATTTGGTGGCATCTTGGGAGAGGAAGGGCCGGATGCGAGCGATGTTGCGCAGCTGGAAGCGGCAGGATTTAGCAAGAGAGAGGATGTGGGGGCCAAAGGAGAGAGAGGAGTCGAGGATGACACCAAGGCAGCGAAGTTGGGGGACAGGGGAGATAGAGGTGTTGTCGACAGTGATGGAGAGGTCAGAAGGGGATGGGGTATGAGAGGGAGGAAAAACTATGAGCTCAGTTTTAGCAAGGTTAAGTTTGAGGAATCGAGAGGACATCCAGGAGGAGATGGCAGAGAGGCAGGCGGACACCCTAGAGAGGAGGGAGGGAGAGAGATCAGGAGAGGAGAGGTATAGTTGAGTGTCGTCAGCGTAAAGGTGGTAGCTGAAGCCGAAGGAGCCGATGAGTTCACCCAGGGAGGAGGTGTATAGAGAGAAGAGTAAGGGTCCCAGAACAGAGCCCTGAGGGACCCCGACTGGAAGGGTGGATGGGGGGGAGAGAGACCCAGAGGTGGTGACAGAGAAGGAACGGTGAGTAAGGTAAGAGGTAAACCAGGACAGGACTGGGCCGGAGAGGCCGAAAGACTGGAGGGTGTGAAGGAGGAGGGGGTGGTCAACAGTGTCAAAGGCTGCAGAGAGGTCAAGGAGGATGAGAAGGGAGAAGTGGCCCCTGGCTTTTGCAGAGAGGAGGTCATTGGTGACTTTAGCCAGGGCAGTTTCAGTGGAGTGGAGGGGGCGGAAACCAGACTGGAGAGGATCAAGGAGGGAGTATGCTCCGGTTTCCTCCCTGTGTGTGTGTGTGTGTGTGTGTGTATGTGTGTGTGTATATATTTATATCTATATAGATATATGCCACTGGGTTAAATACCAGTGGCACCACATGTCAAACACAGTGGTTAACTAGTATTTGCACTTGCGGTCTGTGGGTTCCTTAGAGGACCATGCATTTACCCCAGTCCATGCATTTACCCCAGAACGCACATGCGTTCCACTGCTTCTGATGCCAGGAATGAATTGTTGCTTGTGGGGAAAGCTGCCGAGATTAGAGCTGTGGTTCGCCTGGGCACAGAGGCAGGTATCGGGCAACTGCGCCCCCTTGGGCTTGCGCCCTGGGTGACAGCACTGCCTGTACATGCCTAGTTATGGCTCTGGATGTTACAGAACAGTGGAGAAAAACAGAATTTGTCATCCTTTCAGCAGAGAGGAAGGGTCAAGCTGCCTCTCACAGACCGTTGCTAACTTGATTATAAACGTTATTGATTTGTCCTGCAAGGCAATCCAAAAGGAACAGTGTTTTATTTACGGACAGTACAATTGGAGGAATCTATACACAAATAGAATATATAAAAAACAGAGTGTATAAAAAACATATAACCAGCCAGCATTTAGGTCCAGTGGACCCGGTATACAGACAAACCTTCAGTACTGAGGTAACAGATGGATTATAATAATTGCTCTAGCCTCATACAAATGGATAGAAAACTCATAGTCACAGATTAAAAACAGGTAGAAAAATAAAATAAAAATAAATAAAAAGTAAAAAATAAAGTGTAAAAAATAAAAATATATAATCAAAAAACGTCTTGTCTGTAACTCCAAATTATACCACTTCTGGGTCAAATCCAGTATAGATCAGAAATTAAAACTAAATTAGTTCAAACTAAACAACGTGCTTCTTACCCAATGTTGTCTTCACCCTCCGGAGGGAATCACAATAGACAGCACGTGAAAAATTCAAAACACAGACCTGCTTATGAGGATCTCCTGTAGTAAGCGTGATAGTGCATGGCTCCAGATATGACCCGCTCGTCAGCGGTGATGAAACCAACTTTCTTCCAGGTCACCTTGGCATTTGGAACGCAAATGCGTTTCAAATGCCGAACTTCCGGCTTTCGGTGGAGCTGCACTGCTTTTGATGCCCTGAATGAATTGTGGGCACAGAGGCAGGTATAGGGCGGCTTCGCCCCCTTGGGTTTTGCGCCCGGGGCGGTCGCACCGCCCGCACCGCCGTCGTTACGGCTCTGTATGTATGTTAGGGAATTTAGACAGTAAGCTCAGATGGGGCAGGGACTGATGTGAATGAGTTCTCTGTACAGCGCTGCCGAATCAGTGGCGCTATATAAATAAATGGTGATGATGATTCTGGCCAGTCCTAACATGATCCTATGCTTTTTTTTCTGGGCTAAAGGCTTAGCCACACACAGCTTTTAAGGGCAAGTCTTTCCCAACCACTAGCTGCCATGGGACACCAGGGGGTAAATGTGTCAAGCTGAGAGGTTTCCGGCGGGTTTGAAAAGTGGAGATGTTGCCTATAGCAACCAATCAGATTCTAGCTATCAATTTGTAGAAAGTACTACATGCATGATAGCTAGAATCTGATTGGTTTTTGATACCCGCTTGAAAACTCTCAGCTTCATACATTTACCCCCAGGGACTCACCGGACACAAGTTGGAATTAATTACTGTAAAAGACTAGAGAAATAGATAAAGGGGACTTACATTTTATAAACAAAAAAGACATAGATCCTTGCAATTCTCCATTTACAGACTGAGGGGCAAGAGGGGGTTGCCCACCTTGTATAATCAAAAACATGGATTCTCTGCTCTCACCAAATACACAATTAATGCTGTACTAACTACTTTTCTATATTAAAAAACAGGGAATGTTAAGTTCCACATATTGCAATATATGTTATATGTCATGCCAAAGGCTATCCATTCTGGCAAGTCCAAATATGATCCAATTGCTACGACTCTGCCTATACTTTACATGTGGCAGCAGTACCTCAATTACACCAGAGGTGCTGCTGTTCTGCCCTTAAACTTTACACCTTGCTTGTAGGAGTTAATCTCCTTACCTGATTAGTACTGCACCTGTCTCACATCTTCATATACCTGCCTCAATCTGCGCTCTGTGCAGTTCATCGTTTATACCTGGCTGTTGCTTGTTTCTCCCTGCTCCAGTTTTGCTCTACTGCTGTTTGATCTCCTGTTGTGACCCTCTGTCTGATGACCGGACCTTGCTTGTTTGCCTGTTGCCCTGACTTCTGCCTGATTACTGGATTATGCTTGTTCGCTTGTGACCCTGACCTCTGCCTGGCAACTGGAATCTGCTAATCTGTCTGTTTCCCTGGACTGCCTAGTGTCTCTGGCAACCTGGAATCCTGTTCCCTGCATCCTTAGTCTGGAGACTCGTGGATCCTGGCAATTGGGTAACTCAATATACTTGTTCCTGCATTTAAACTATATTTGTCATTGCTTGGAACCTGTTGCTCTGTGCACTATTTCTGCTATTCATCACACCTGTTCATATTTGTGTATTGGAGTTATACCTGTTTATTCTGCTACCTGAAAATCTGCATATTCCATTAACTGAATCCTTGTTCAAATATTTTGCTTAAATAAACATACTTGGTTTCTATACTTCTGTTGCCGCTTCCTGAATTTGCTAAGAATCATAACACCTATACTGTGGTTTTTTTTTTATCAGTGCTAAAGGCTTACCTGAACACAGCTTTGCAAAGGCAAGTCTTTTCCAAACACTATTGTCATGGGACACCTGGGAATCATCTGACACAATTTGGAATTAATGTAAGAAACAACAGAATTAGAAAAAGGGGTGCAGGAGACTGTTTAGAATGGGAAGATGTATACTTGTGCTGATCTGCTCAAAGAAATGAACAGATCAGCACAAATATAATACATAAATATTTATTACAGAAAAGGGTGAAAAAATACTGTTAAACAGTAATGCCCAGCAATCGTATTCCTACACAAAGAGATGATTTCTTTCCATCTTTTACCTTCCTCCACCAGCCCGGTCATCTTGGGGCTGCCCTGGTTCCAACAACATTCGCCTCAAATGGATTGGGTCACTTCCCACGTCTTGTCCTGGAGTCCCAACTGTTTTCAGGATTGTCTTTCTTGTGTTCATCCCCTGGCCTCTACCAGCATTTGTAATTTCCTTCCAAAACAATATTCGTCTTTTTTGGATGTCTTTAACAAAACCAGCTCTGAACATCTTCCTCCTCATCGAGCCTGGGACTGTCCTATCGACCTCCAACCTGGTCAAATTCCTCCTCGAGGCCGTGTGTACCCCTTATGTCTGCCAAAGGCTTTAGCGATGTTTGACTATGTATGAGAAAATCTATGTGGTTTCATCAGACCTTCTTCTTCTCCTGCCGGGGCTGGATTATTTTTGTTAAAAAGAAGGACGGTTCGTTACGACCGTGTATAGATTACAGAGGGCTTAATGCTATAATGATTAAGAACCGATACCCCATCCCACTCATTACCAAACTTTTTGATCGTATAAAGGGAGCCAAGATATTTTCCAAGTTGGATCTTAGAGGAGCCTATAATCTCATCAGAATCAAAGCAGGCGATGAATGGAAAACGGGCTTTAACACCCTTGACGGTCACTATGAATATCTGGTGATGCCCTTTGGTTTGTGTAACGCCCCAGCGGTGTTTCAAAGTTTCGTTAATGAGATTTTTAGGGATCTCCTCTATGACTATGTTGTAGTCTACCTAGATGATATCTTGATTTTTTCCCAGAATCTTCAATCACATTGTGTCCATGTGGCAGAAGTTCTCTCACTTCTCCGCAAGAAGCAACTTTTTTGTAAACTTAAAAAATGTTTGTTTGAACAACCCCAAGGGGTAAATGTATCAAAGTGCGATTTTGCAACTCCAGTGATTTTCTCGGGAGAGCTGAAACTCGCCGATGTATGAAGCTGAGTTTTCATACAAAATCGCCAGAGTTCTGCTTCTGTCAAAATCGCTACTTGCAAAATCGCCAGAGATCAAACTCCCCACTGTTTGCCACTGCAGCTATACAAGTCTACAATGTATGAAGCTGCGAGTTAGCAAACTCAGGAGAGTTTGCTTCTAAACACGCCAGATACAACACGCTGCTTAATAGCAGCGTGTTGTATCAACACATCACTGTTACACTGCCCTGGCAGTGTTAAAAAGTTAAAGAACAGATAAAAGTTGAAAAAAATAAAAAGCGTGAGGTCCCTCCACTATTCATGCTTAACCCTAGTGCTGCCTGACTAGTGCTGGTCCCGTGAAAATCGGGGAAAAATTTTGCGTGGGGTCCCCCCGTTTTTCACTTTACCAGCACTAGGCAAACCAGACAGGGTTGGCGGCACTATAGCAGGGGGACGCGCAGCAGGGGTCCCCCTGCCATAATGACTAACCAACCCTAGACTGTTCAGCGCTGGGCTGGATTCCCTAGGGAGTGGGGTCCGCCGAAAAAAACGAGCGGGCCCCCCCCCTAGAAAGAACCAGCCCAGTGCTGATAGCACTAAGGCTCTTCCTACTACCCCTGGGCTGTGGGTAGTAGGATAATACGGCGATAAAGTACTAAAAAAACAAACTGACACCATTTTTTTTTGTGGAACTTCAGGTCCCAGCCAGCCAGGTTGCCCTAAAAACTGTGGCCATGCTGTTGCTTGTATAACTACAAGCACCAGCATACCCACGGCAGCCAGGGCATGTTGGCACTTGGAGAACCACAAGTGCCAACATGCCCTGACATCCCTGGCTTGCTGGGCCCTGTAGTTCCACAAAGAAAAAAGTTTACAAAACAACAACTCCCTCATAAACACCACATATATTTATTAAAAATAAAAACCCCACAATAAAGACACTAACCACCCTCTTTTTAACCACATCTATTTAATAAAAATAAAAAAAAACAAATACTCACCAATGATGTCTTCTTTCTTCTTACTAACGTCCTGGCTTGCCCCAGTCCCTTAATATTTATACCTCCATCTTGACGGCTTTCCCCAGTCCCAGCCATTTTATACTTCCAAAAACGATTGTTGAAAAGCAGGAACACTTCGGCCAGAAGGGGCCCATATTTGTAATATCCCGAATCTGTGTGTTTGCTTGAAGAAAAATTAAAAAAGGCTTGAGACGCCGCAAACACCTCCTACCTAATAGCTCCCTGAGCTGCGAGATGAAATTCAGCGAGTAAACTACCGTATTAACGGTTTTTACCTGCAAGTTTACCGTATAAACGGTAATAGTTTTAACGCGCTCGTACCGGCGGCGCCCGCAAGAACAATTGAATACCCCCCTTAGATGATTAGAATAAATAATTAGACTAGCTGGTAGGTCAGCATGTTCCCAATGGCTCAAACTCATTCAGTAAAAACTTAGTAGTCCTTAGGTGTTTGTGAAGTATCTTTAAATAATAAAAGATTTTGATCCATGGGAGAGCGGTGTTCATAAAAATCTTAGATAACAGCACTTATAAACTTTAACTCTTAGGGGGGTATTCAATTGTTAGCGAGATCGCTGAAATACTCGCGCTCCAAAAATATTACCGTTAATACGGTAATATTGCACGTAAATACTGTTACCGTAAATACCGCAGCTCAGGGAGCTGCGAGCTGAAATTCAGCGAGCTATTACCGTATTAACGGTAATATTTTTGGAGCGCGAGTATTTCAGCGATCTCGCTAACAATTGAATGCCCCCCTTAAAATGTCCTTTTGTGCAAGCCTTAGATAAATTAATGTTGAAACAATGGTAAATGAACAACAAAAATTAAATGGGGTTAGACTGAAAAGTAGATACAAAAAGTATCAGAAAGGAATCACATACAAACACTTACTGCGTAAGAAATACATGAAAACGAAATTTGAAGGAGATGAAAAAACCAAGTTGAATCTGGTAAATTAAAGAAGAATTGCAAGGGAACTAGGTAAGAGAGTTAGAGCCTCTATATATTAATACTTGGGAGTAGTGAAACCCACAGAGGGAAGGGGTGATTACTACCCTGAGTATGAGACTGGTGTGACTAAATTAACATGAAAACTAGAAAAAAGGATGCATAACAACGGTGATGGCATTAGTACTCTAAAATATCCCTAAATCCAAATCCAGAATAAGTACCTTGAAAAACAATGTTTTCATTAGATATTTGATCAATTTAGACTCCTCCCTCGAGATAACTGCCAGATAATTCCCTCTTCTACAAGATTTTAGACCAGAATGATCTGAGAAATGAACAAGCACACTATACATGTCTTATGAGTCAGAACCCATATATGTTTGTTACAATTCTATTCCAAAACTAGATCCTTGCAATGACAGCCATGAAGCCAGAAGTGAGATGAAAGCATAAAAGTATTTATTACAGTGTGGGGGACTCACCTGCAGGACGAGTCCACGTAGGCTTCCGCCATCCCCGTTGTAACGGCGGTCCTTTCCGTCCGGCAGGGGCGGTAATCCAATCAGGGCTCACCTCCCGGCCATTTGAATCCTTAGCACGGTGGTGAGCCAATCCGGGCTCGCCACGTCATCACGCAGCGGCGCGTTTACGCCGCGTGATGACGTTGGCGCTCCGCCAGTTATTTAAGCCGGCGCGCGCGCCGCCATCTTTATTCCGACGGTGGAGAGAGAAAGTACAGACATGGACCGGAGAGCTGTGCGAACAAGACCAGAAGATAGGAAAGCGGCGGACAAAGTAAGCGGCGGCAGAGAGCAATTGTCAGGGCTGGGAGCGACTGTCACCTGAAGATCTGCGGGATCAAGCCCAGAAGACCGCGGCAGAGCCTGGAAGGGGAGGCAGTTGACCAAGGAGGCAGGTAGGGCCCTTCTGGGGACCATCTCTTCCGGGCCCTCGCCCGCACGTTACCCCCCTTCATAAGGGCACAAGGCCCTGGGCATGGTCGGACACTAGGCCTGTGACACCAAATAAAGGGCACAAAGCCCTAGCCAGTGGACAGCAAGCCCATAGGTAGAAAAGAGCATAATGCCCTGTAGTTTGTTGGGCACAAAGCCCTAGTCAGTGGGCATAAGGCCCTGTAGTTCGTGGGGTAGAAAGCCATTAGTCAGAGGGACATAAAGTCCAGTAAAGGGTATAAGGCCCCAGTAAGCCTCCAGTCACCAGGCTCTTACAGGTGAGAGCTGAGTTAGAAAGGGCACAGGCCCATAGTGGAGTGTTTTTAGTTTCTAGTTTACAGCCTTCCAGATACTATAACAAATTGTAATTGAGCCTGTGTGGTGAAATACAGTATTGTGCATTGTGTGTGGTGGTGCTGTGTGCATTTATTTACAGGTGCAAGACGTCAGGCCCCCATTAAAGGTAGGTTTTCTGTGTCTTTGGGGACAAGGGGTAGTTAGAGCATACACACAGTTACGGAATGACACACGGTAGTCTTCCCGTCCCGTAGGTCCCTGGGGTTACGCAGGTTTCCTGAGGCAGTGATTGGGCACCTCCCTGGCAGCGCAGCACAGCCCTTTTGAGTTCCAGGGGTGCGTCCCGTGGTTCCAATTGGGTGTCCCAGTCAGTTCCAGCAGGGTCCCTGGCGTATCCAGATTGGGGTGGTGTTCCACTTGGGAGAACGCGACCGTCCCGAGTTCTTATATTTTTGGCGTAATCAGCAGGATCGCGTACAATGATGACAGATCCAAACAGCAGTATGCCCCGCGCCTTAAGCAGTCAGCCTACCGTAATGGCTGTGGGGGCCACGCTGGCCCACCTACCAAAGTTTGATGGAAAAAATCTTTCATTACCCGACTGGCAGGAACGAATACATGGCTTCGCCCAGTTATACCAGATTACCGGCGCCATGAAGGTGGAGCTTGCCTTGAACGCCCTGGAAGGAGACGCCAGGAGGACTGTTCTCTTCCGGCCGGAGAGAAACAGGAATACCCTGTAGGCAATCTTCAAGATCTTAGGTGAGTTGTATGGTGACACCTCATCCGTGGCGGTGTTGAGGAAGAGGTTCTTTGGGCAGGTGCAGAGAGAGGATGAAAGTTTGAAGCAGTTTGGCAACGCTCTCCTGGAATTGGGCGCCTTAGGATTGCTGACAGAAGAAAACATATAGAAACACAATAAGAACAGAAGTGTAAGGACACAGTATTGTGAATCATACGCCCGTGAACACAATGGGTGTATTCTGCTGCTGAAGCCAGCCAGATAGTGATAATATATGCAGTGAGACCGTAGAGAAATTGATGTCCGCATGATAAATTGTCCAGAAAAATAAAAGGCAGTATATAATTGTGTAGTGTGTGGAGAGAATGGTGGATGAATCATCATACCACAATATAAAATCTCTAAATCTAATAAACAGTAACAGAAATGGGTGATTCCACGGATAAATCGTCTGGCCGAATATACAAGAAAATTATGTCCATAGGGTATATAAAAGCTGATAATCGGTGAACTGGGCAAACGCGTGTACTGCATCGCAACATGTTGCGTCCCTGTGGTTTTCTAGACCAGACCCCGGAAATTCCAGAGAGGAAAGAACCTGAATTGGTACCAATGACGACGAAGGTGGATTGGTGGGTACCGGCAGTCTCAGACGATGTTGTTATTCCAAATTCTACCATAGTGAACGTGGAGCATCAACCGTCGCCACTTCTGCCTCGGAGGTTCCAGCAACAGAACTCAGAGTGTCTCTGCTACTTGCCGTAGACTCGGACAGTCCTTTTCTGGTAGGCACGGGTCTAAATCTCTGTTTCCTCCTTAAGTGAAGACTGGTGAGATGACAGAGGTCCCACCGCTGGGACAGGAAGCAGAGAGGTGCTTCATAGTCATCCACACGAATTGGGTAAGTTCCTGAAGCATTAGAAAGGGGTTTGTCGCCTATGTGGCACTCTCCCGCGGGGTTCTTGCAGCAGCGAGAACACAAACCAGGTAATGCAGGGTAAACACAGACCAGGACAGGCATGTTAAATAAACAAACATCTGGGTGTGGCAGTATAATAAATAAATGGTAATTAAAACAACACAGCAGGTACAGGAAACTAGAGGAACAAAGATTAACAGTGAGAACCAGGAATTTGCATAAACTGCTAACTTGCAGAGTTACTGGGGACTGAGTACAGGTGAGAGCAAGGATATCACAAGAACAGAATTAAGCAATGCAGGTAGTCCAAAGAAAAACAAGGTGCATGGAGAGGAACAGACAAAAATAATGAAATTAACAAGGGGCAGAAGATTAATTCCTGCCAGCGAGGGGAAAATGTTCAAAAGTAGAAAAGCAGAACCTCTGGTGGCACAGAGGTACTGCAGCCAGACAAAAAACAAGGGCAGAGACATAATACAGAGTCCTAATATACACCCCCCCCCTTTAAGGAGGGGATTCCAGAAGCTCCACAAAAGTTCCATTCAGGCTTTTCTCTTGTCTGCTTTCTCTTTTTATGGGATCTCCTTGGAGAAACAATAGAGCCCTTGTCCAAAGGAGTGTTAACAAAACCCAGTTCTTCAACAGCTTATGAAGAAAAGGAAAATTCATCAACTAAGTCTCTAGAGTCATCAAGTAATTCACTATCAGAATCTGAGTCCCAGCCTAGAGTAAACTGTTAAATTTTATCACAAGATGGTGATATGCCCATGAAGCCGGTAACCAAGGTTGGATTTGTTGTGACTGATGCAGAAGAGCCTTTTCCTTCTTGTTAAATTTAACTTTTTAAAGAATTACATAGACTGATTGAAGCCAAGTGCATAGATGATTTCAGGAAACTGGGCCAAAGGTCAAGGTGTTAATGGAAATAGAAGAACTATGATCAGGAGATTTGACCATGGATGGAGTGTATTTCTGACAAACAGTATAAATAAAGTCCATGGTATTATGGACAATGGAGTCATCGGAATTAAGAAGGGAGAAGGCCCAAGTCTGTGGATCCTATCTAAAACTCAAGATTATAAAGCCCACTTAGTTAAATTGGACAGCAAATTATTACAGAGATTCTTGAAACTGATTAGCAGACTCTGGAGAGTCCCCGACTTGGGCAGCAGTCTCTGAAGAGTCCTCAACTGGGACTGCAGAGCAGGAGTCTCCGACTGGGACGGCAGACTGGGCACACCACTCGGAACGGACAGCACTGTGAGAAGCCTCGGACCAGACAAGGCTAGAAGACAACTCGGGCTAACCGTACTGTGTGGCAACTTAGGCGGAACCGTCAGCAATGTTTCTGAAATGGACTGGAGAGACAGGATCCTCTCTGGAGTGGGTTGTGAGGGACAGGGCCAACTCTGGAGCTAGAGGCAGAGGCTGGCAGCTGGAGGCAAAATCTGGCAATGTGGAACAGGGGTCAGAGGCTGGCACTTCAGGACAGATGGCAGGAACTGGTGGATAAGACCCCATTCCAGAGAACGGATCAGGCTGTAATGTAGCAACAGAAGGAAAAGTCCAAACAAACCCAAGAGCAGGAGAGGAGCAAGCTGAAGGCTGTTCTATAGTATATTGTGGTCTGCAGAGTGGGCAATCTTGTAAGAAGTGTTCGTTACTGGCACAGTAGAGGCATAATCTGTTAATCTTTCTGCGCCATCGCTCCCCCTCTGTCAGAAGGGGGCGTGGGCCACCAATGGACCTGGATTCTGCTATACAATAGTTTTTAGTTAAGTTCAGTTTAGTAGTAGTATTATTGAGAGGTGCAGCAGCGTAGAATCAGTAGCAAATAAAGTTGATTGAAGCGAATTAATAACATTAGAACAAGGAGAACTGGGAGAAAGAATATCTGAGAGTTTCTTGATTGAATTAGTAAGTAATGCAATAAGCTGAGCCTGTTGAGAGTGTAGCAGGATTATGTCTGCTTGTAAAGTTTGAAATAAAGGCAGTTCAACTATTTGCAAGGTAGATATGTTCACAGAAAAAAAACAATGGACGCAGATGGCAGCTTGTGACCCAGAAAATAATGTCTGAAGCAGAAAATGTTCAAGTGGCTCCAATACTGTTTTTTGGGCTGGTCATTTTGTTACAATTCTGTTCCAAAACTAGATCCTTGCAATGATAGCCATGAATACAGAAGTGAGATGAAAACATAAAAGTATTTATTGCAGCAAGAACACAAACCAGGTTATACAGGGTAAACACTAACCAGGTCATGCTTGGTAAATAGACAAACATCAAGGTGTGGCAGTATAATAAATAAATGGTGATTACAACAACACAGCAGCTACAGTAAACTAGATGAACAAAGATTAAAAAAGAGACAGGAATTCATAGAAACTATTAGCTTGCAGAATGTCCAAGCATAAGACAGATTTCAAGTAACCTTCTGGGGACTGAGTACAGAATGAAGCAATGCAGGTTGCCAAACGAAAAACAAACAATGACCAGACAATAATCAGAGACACAGTTGTTGCAATTAATGAGGAGCAGAAGAACAACTGCTGCCAGTGAGGGGAAAATGTTCACAAAGGTAGACCAGCAGCACCTCTGGTGGCATAGAGGTACTGCTGCTAGACACAAAACAAGGGCAGAGACTTAACACAAAGTCCTAACAGTGTTCTGCTATTCTTATACTAAGACTTCTCATGGTGCACCCCACCTATTGTAGTTCACATGGACATTCAAGTAATTCTACCAACCCACAGGTATTATCATTTATTTATAAGGTGCCACAAAGAGTCCGCTGCTCCGTACATAGAGCATGGGAAAAAAAAACCAAAAAAAAAAACAAGACATTAGAGTCAACCAAGTAAAGAAAAGAACAAAACAGGACATGGCATACTGGGCAATACAAATAAAGTTCAGTAAATTAATAGTCCACTGGTTCTAAGAAGGCTTAAGTGGAGAGCAGGATATTAACAAGCTAGAGGGTAGAAGTGGGAGAGAACTAAAGCAAGCAAGGGAGGGGAGAGAGAAATAAAGCAAGCTTTACCTGTGCCCTAGAGTGTGGGCACAATTAATAGGATTAAATCCAGCGAGGTGGGAAGACAAACTAGAAGATGACACTAAGGGCTGGGGCCTAGAGATGAGGAACTAAAGTAGGGGGGGCTGAAGGGAAAGGAAGCCCAAAATCTGAGAGACAAGCTGATTAACATCTCCATAGCCCCTTGTAATGTAGAGGACAAAAGGAGGAGGGTACGAGGATAAGAGGGCATCACAGGAGACCTCACTTTGATGCTTTATTTTTTTCCCTGTATTATTGGATTTAAAGCTTGTAATGGGTTTGGTCATGGTTTGCTTTGTGCTTTTACATGTTTGGCACCTGTTCCAAAGAAAAAACTTTTTTGTTTTCCCCTAGCCAAGTCTCTTTGCCCTCTACATTACTAAGGGGTATGGAGATGTTAATCAAGCTTGTCTCTCAGATTCTGGGCTTCCTTGTTTATAATTATTGGTTTTTCAGAGAAAATCGTATGCAATTTATCATCTTTCAGTAGAGTGGCCAATGTTTCTTTATTATTCCTTCTAAGGCCTTAGATTGGTTATTACATTTTGTTATGAAAGTTATGTTTT
Source organism: Mixophyes fleayi (assembly GCF_038048845.1). Lineage (NCBI taxonomy): Eukaryota > Metazoa > Chordata > Amphibia > Anura > Limnodynastidae > Mixophyes > Mixophyes fleayi. Next base: position 51,435,719 of record NC_134409.1, on the reverse strand, counting down.
CTTCAACATCGCTGTTGGCAACTTTCAGAATAAGAACGGTAGCCCTGGTCTCTTCATAGGATTTCTTAACTAATTTCTCTTTGTACCCTCTTCCCTCTATCTTTAAGGCAGGAAACCTGGATCTCAAAGGAGGATAGATCAGAGCAGTTTTTTCTAATTCTCATGAATTAGCCCTTTTCCATATACTGTTTAGCAATTGTTTGTGATGACTGCTTGTAGAGGGAATATAGGTATTTATTTCTACCCATTTGTATGAAGGATTTTGTTTCAAGGTTACCATTATGTACATAAATTGCAACATGTAGGAACTCTACTTTTTCTTGACTAATGTTGGATGTGAAATTGAATTTATTTTTATTAATGTACCTTACAAAGGATTCAAATTTATCTTGTTGACCAGGTCAGATGCACAGGACATCAACTATATACCTGTGCCAGTCCAGAATGTGATCACTAAATGGGTTATGCCAAATGATGGTGTTTTCTCATTGTGCCAACAGATTTGAGCAACTAGGGGCAAATTTACTGCCCATAGTTGTCCCACGAACCTGTCTATGGCACCTTTCTTAAAACCAAAAGTAGCTATGTTCGAGGGTAAATCTGATTGCTTCGATAATAAAATAATTTTGTTGGGGGAAGATATCCCACTCATTGATGAGTATAGATTTGACATGTTCACATCTGGCTTTGTGATCAATGGTGGTGTAAAGTGATGCCACAGCGTAAGTAATTAGTACATGGTTGTCAATCCACAACATTCTGTGATAATGACCTGTGCTATGTCTTTAAGATAGCTATTTGGAATGGTGCCAAACAGCTGTAAAAAATGGTCTATGTATTGTGAAATTTTAAGTAAACAGTAAATGACAGGAAGCTTTGGGTTCTTCATATGAAAGAAGTTAAGTTCCGATTTGTTCAAGAGGCCCTTGCTAAAGGCATTCTTCAATAATCTTACCAACTCTTGGTTATATGTTATTGTCGGTTTCCCACAGAGTAGTACGCCAGATTAAGAATATCATTTAAAAGAATTCTGCTATACTTGTGACTGACAATTTGATAGGCCCTTTGATACGTCGAGGGAACAATGTCATTTTTAGGAGAGCTCGCAATTTGAAGGAACATTTGGCCCCTAGTTTCTTTAAGAATAAAAATTCTGTAGAACCGTCGGATGATGTAACATCCAGTAACTGGCTAGCTACTAAACCTAAGGGTTTCTATAAATGCGGTAGGACAAGGTGCCTTACTTGCAATTTTGTAGAACATAGATGTATGTCTTTTATCTCCCATCATTCTGGTGATAAGTTCACTATTGAACAATTTCTGAACTGCCAGTCATGTTATGTGATATACCTTATCAATTGTAGTTGAGGACTCCAATATGTGGGCCGTACCATTCGCCCCTTAGCATCACGTTTTACCGAACATCGAAGGAACATTTTTAAAAAATTTGAAACTACACAACCTGTCCACCCATGTGAATCTCTGTAAATCAGGTGGTTTAGACAAACTTAGGGTGAGAGCTTTAGAACAAGTGAGAGCCACACCGCGTGGAGGAGATAGATTCAATCTTCTCTGTCGCAGGGAGGCGTATTGGATCTTCAGATTGAATACTCTGGTGCCCTATGGTTTGAATGATAGTATTGAATTAAACAACATCTGATTCTTTGCCACATTGGTAAAACAGTATATCAAGAGATTTTTAGTAACAACTTTGTGGGTATATTATTTTACCATCTTAATAGATAGATCATAGCTACTGTCATGTTCTTAGTGGGTGGTATCTATTTTATTCTTATATCTATATGCTTATTTTTGTTTTAGTGTGTTTATCTATGTGTTCTGTAACCCATCTCCACATATAACAAACTATTCTTTACTATTTACTTTGTATATGTACTTATGGGAATGCAATCCCATTAAGTTATGTTATGCTTTCAATTTAATTTTCTAATATAAATTGCCTCTATAGATAATTGTTAGCAATTGTACTTTATATCTTTAGATTTAACTAATAAGCAACATAAGAACTGTGAACTTTTATATATCACACCTTTTATTGAAGGCTGGATACAAATTAAACTTTAATATGATAGAACGATCTGAATCACATTTGATTTGCTAATTGTGGTCACATGACCCTGTTTGGCTTTAAATGAACAGATATTCAGAGCAATCACCATCCCTCTGATGAAGCCGTATCATACGGAGAAACGCATCAGGATTGGTGTAGGAGAAATCAGCTGACCAAATTGACTCCGCCCTGTTTACCCCGGGGTACTCACAACCAACTGTGGAAGTTTGTCTACCCTTCTGTGACACATACGGATCAATTGGACCCTTTTCATATCCTGTATTTATCTTCTATCGGGCACCTTGTGAATTATGGATTGTCAGCAAAGCTTAGTAGAAGTTCTTTCTCCCTGAAACCGCGCTATCAATTCAAGCTGTTTTTTGAGCGGGTTTGACTTTCAATCACGGTGTATGTGGAATTTATATGAACGACTTAGCCTGATTTTCACTCTGAAGGTTGCCATTACAGGATTGATTTATAAAATACCCGGTTTACCGGCTGTATCAATACGGGTCCTCCACTGCTAATACGCATAGTGTCTCTTTTTTTACACAGACTATCTCTGTTGGCTAATGAATGACTAGCCTAATTGTATCCAGCGACAGACATTGAATATGTATAGAATCTGCATACAAGTGCTTTACTAGATATCTGTGTACGAATGTTATTGTGATTACTATTTTTTCACTACTGCTTGTAACTTCTTCAGACAATTATTTATTTATATATGAGTTTTCCCAGTGAGACACTCAGTGTGCCAAATGGCTATTAACTATATGGTTGTGTCCTGATAGTGATACATGAGGCTTATATTAATCACCATTATTAATTTATGTGCACTATTTCTGTGGTCCGGACCACTGTGTGAATATTCAGGATTACCATTTTTGCAATCGATACCGTTGTACGGTAATTGATATTGGTATACCTATTTAATCTGTATACAACTGAATATATGTGTATGGTGATTCAAATTGCCTCACTCTATTGTGCGAGTGCGGTCAGCTTTTTAATTTTCTGTATATCATTAATACAGGATTTTTATGCTCATTTAATAAAATTGTTACAGAGAAACCTGCGCTCCTTCACTATTGTCTACTATATATCACTCTGGTAGAATCAGATATCTACCACTAGGTAGCAGCGGTTTTTTGTCGTAATTCATAGATTACTTAGCGCCTGGTATATATTTTTATTTTTTCATATGAAAGAAGTCAAGTTCTGATTTGTTTAAGAGGCCCTTGCTAAAGGCATTCTTCAAGAATCTTACCAACTCTTGGTTATATGTTATTGTCGGTTTCCACACAGTTTATAAGTAGTACTGTCTTCTAGTTGACTGATGCATTTCTTGCAGGAAATCTGTTCTGTTAAGTATTGTCCCACTGCCGCTCTTATCTGCAGGATTAATCATGAGTGATGTTAGTATCTAGTATCCTACCCTAATCGTTTGAGAGCTGCTTTTTCTTCTTGTTATTGGTGCGGAGCCTATAGAGGTCCTCCTCGACCATTCTTTGGAACGTTTCAACATAGGGGCCTTTTAAGTAGCTTGGGTAAAAAGTGGATCTTTCTTAAGATTGGTCTGCTTGAATTCAGGTATTTGTGGAGTGTTAAGTTCAAATGTTTTTCTTTAATTTCTTTAGGGTGACATATGAACTTATGTAGATCTATGTGCTAATTTTATTCAAGTTATTGTCTGGGGCAAATTTAAGACCTTTATTAAAAAGAGTCATTTGTGGGTTAGTGAGCTTGTTATCATTAAGGTTAAAAACGCCCTCCATTTTTACTTATTTATTTTTGTTTTGCACTTAAACTTCCTTCCTCCACTTTTACCTCTTGCGACACTTGTCATCCTTTTTGTTGTTTTGTAGTGCGGTGCTCTTTCCCATCTCTATGAAAATTTGATTTGGTGTTTGAATCTCTATTGGGGCTAGGTATAAAGGAACTTGTTGGTGAACAATGATATCTGTGTCATCTGTAGTGAAGTCTTGGGTGCTTGTGAGATTGTTCAACCGCACTTGCTTAGTCCTCTCTAGCTATTTGTCTGCCTCCTTTATCCCTTTAGATAAGCTATTTTTTTTACCTAGGTCCACTTGGTTCTTCCTATTCTCATATCTTTTTCTTCAATTGGGTGCCCAGGTTTATGGTTATTGTGTATCAGAATAGAACCACAATAAGAGGGTCCTTGCTGCCCTATCAGCTAATTTAATTAATGTAATCATCTAAGGTCTCTTCTATTACTTTTAGAGCCTACCGAATACCTACATGCATACATTACACATATTATTGAAGAAGCCTGCTGTGAGTTCGGCTGTAAAGCGCAGGTTTAAGGATTTTAACTACACCACACAGACTGTACACTCATCTTCACACGCCATAGAGCAGTTCATTTTCTCCCCACTAACCACAAATACTTTTGCAGAGACTTAAGAACGAAGCTCGGAGCCTTCAAGCTTTGCGATCACTCACAGCTCAAAGAAGCCTCTCAGACACAGCTGCTACACCACACTTTGGACTGCGCTAGCTCCAGAACAATGGCACCATCCCTATCTTAACAATTGGGGAGTCCTAACTTATATGGTGTGGACAAGGAAAAATGCTGGGTGAGTGTTATTTGCTTTTTACACTGCAACATATTTTGGCACTTGCATAGCACTTTGTGTATTCTTATGGATATTTTCTTCTGTTTTCACCCTTGCGTAGTACCCACAAATTAATTTTATTAAAATATTTTCATCCATCTACATGTTATGCACATACAGCATAAGTCCACCATTGCCAAATTATCTGGATACATACACAACTTACCATACTGAGGATTTTATCTCCTCCAAATACAAACCCATTCTGTACGACAGACTCTCTGAAGGTGTAGCAAATTCTTTATCCATTTGATATAATTTTTCTTTTTTATTTCTGTGTTTATATGTATGACCTAATCTAAGGTTTCATTATGTAACTCATTTTCTTTTTCGTTATATAAAGTGATTTAATTATAACTTAGCAGTTCTTGTGTTACATATTTAAATACATACATCCTTTACATGTGGATTATCCTTTCCCTTTTTAGACAGTGTAGACTACTGGGAGAGTTTGGGAACACTTTCCCTACTTAAGTATATCACCAGTATCCATTTATAGAACAGGACAGTAGAGATAGCTACCACTTCTTATAAAAAAAAAAATCTGACTCTAACATTTTAAGATTGTTAAGAATAAAGATTTAAATCTTAACATTGATCATTTACTACACAATCAGATATTTTTCTGTGTGTCAATTAGGCAGGGACTGATGTGAGTGAGTTCTCGGTACAGCACTGCGGAATTAGTTTCACTATATAAATAGCTGGTGCTGATGATGAATCCGCCAACAACAGAATCCTTTTTTCATTTTCTAGTCAATACTGACACTTGTTCTTGGAGTTTACCACCTTTTGAGATAAGTAATACAAAATAACAATAGGGATAACCAACTGGTAAAGAATATCATTAATGAATATGTACAATTTAAAAATATATCTTGTGTGAATAAACTATTTTCCTGTACAAGTGTGCTTCAATGTCTATGTGGAGGTGTTCCTTCATTTGGGATGTGGGTAAACTTTGAAAAGGGTTAGGAGTGGCACTGGAGAGGGGTGTTGGGGGAAGTTGCAGCTGGAATAGGGGTCAGGCCATGATGCCTTGAAGAGCAAAGGAGGAAGGGTCGGTGTTTAGGTAGTGGTGGCTGGATGGAATGTGGTAGCAACTTCAGTGTTCGTTATCTGTCTTAGCTACCATGTGTAGCAGGACTTTGTGTAGGGGATGTGTGCAGCTGGAATAATGAAAGCAGAGGGAGTGTAGCAAGTGAGATAAAGCAATTGGAGACAGAATATCAGGGGAAGAAGTAATGTGACATGGTTAGGAGGGGACGTGGTGACGTTGTTGAGTCACCATAGCCCCGCCCCCACTATAAATTGCCGAAATTCACAGCATTGAATAGCGGGGCGGGGCTTAATCGTGTCATTAAGCCCTGCCCCTGCTACTCAATGCTGTGAATTTCGGTGAATCTGGGATATTTGCCTACTCTTCCAGGAGTCTGGGAGGACTCCCTGAAATTCAGGAGCCTCCTGGGAATTCCGGGAGAGTAGGCAAGTATGAATAAAGGGGTGAGTGGGTGCAGAGGCGGCAGCAAGTTTATTAAAGGTTAAAAAAAAAAAAAAAGCAGGAAAGTCTCTCATGGTGCAGCAATTGGGAGGAACTCGGTGCATTGTGTGTGTTGCTTGTGCTCTCGAACATTGCCGTGCAGCTCTTTTCCTTAGTTCTTAAAAGAACAGTTGTAAAGTGCGGGGACTGTCTGTGGCTAGAAAATGCAGACAAAAAGATAAGACAGCAGAAGCACCAGGTTTCAGGTGTCCAGAATCAGAAAAACCTGTGTGGTGTGATCCTGAAATCAGGATACAATAAATGTTGAAAGAGGAACTGGTGCTGGAACAGGGACATAACAGGTCAGGATACAGGAGCCATGAACATGCATGTCAAAAGCTAAGTGAGGTTTCCCTAATAGGACACACACACTCACACACACACACACAGAGACAGACAGACAGACAGGGTCAATTTTGATAGTAGCCAATTAACCTACTAGTATGTTTTTGGAGTGTGGGAGGAAACCGGAGCACCTGGAGGAAACCCACGCAAACTCCACACAGATATGGCCATGGTCAGGAATTGAACTCATGACCCTAGTGCTGTGAGGCAGAAGTGCTACCACTACGCCACCGTGCTGCCCACAGTAACTCTGACCTTGGTTTACTAGACTTCAAGTCTTGCACAAGCAGTTACTACCACTTCACTGCCTCATTGATCTGAGGCCAAGATGGGTCTAAGATGGATACCAGCAATGGTATATGGACTTAAGAATAGCTCAAGGGGTTTGGTTTAGCACTCTCAGATGAGAGTGCTAAACCATGCACATTCTGCAAAAGATCTGATCTGCGGCTAGCTGTGAGAGTTCCGCAATAGTAGGGAACAAATATTTAATCCAGGCTGGAACAGCTAAATCAGTGGTTCCTCTAGACCAGTGGTGAATAAGGCTTCTGAGCCGGACTTTCCATAGACAATTTGCAGTGGCATACACAACTTTACAGATGTCACCTCCCCACCCCCAGGTTTAGCTCTAGATGTATTCCCTATATTCGACATGACAGATAACAAATGGGCACAGGACAACTGAAGAACACACTCAATAAGATACACTGTACCTGAAAGACAGACCACAGATCCCAGCAAAACACACTCGGAACCCTCCCCCCACAATCAATTACTGCCCCAGAAAGGGTAGAGACGGAGAGAACTGAAGAGATATGTGTGTAGTTGCAAAGCCTAGCATGCAGGAGGTGCTGGCTGTGAGTAGGCAAGTGCCTCCATCCAGCACAGACAAGGCCACCATCTCTGAGGGGGAAAGCAACCCTTGCCTAGTGTAGGGTTATTAGGACTTTAAACACCACCTGACCCAGCTCCCACGGTATCAGAGGTTCTGCACCCACTTCATGTTGCACCTGATTGTGTCATGATCATCCCAGGAGGCCATTTCTTGTAAGAAGCAGGGGTCGGCAGTAGGAGGTATCGTCACAATATTTCCTCATATCTCAAATCATAGTAGGTAAATAAAGTAAATCAAATTTTTGTTTACATACCTGATAAATCACTACTATATTGTTAGTCCTACATTGCGCCCTCTTTGAACTCCGTCATACTTCAAATCATGTAGACACTAGGCAGAAAAGGGTTTTTTTTGGTCACATGCTAATAATTTACAGGCCATGCGATACATTGTCTGAACCCAATGAGTCACACTTACAAAATGAACAGGTTTAAGAGAATTTTATATTTTTATATACTGTATTCCAAGATGTTTTTTGCATACTGCTTCATCGGGGACGGAATATATCTGAACAACTTGTTTTATGTCACTGTAGTATTTTTGCAAGTGGGTGTTTGGATCATCTGTGGCAATTTCATGATAAGATGTTCTGTACACGCCACCAACATAATATACAACTGTATTTTCTCCCACGCCCCCATTGATTGGTAAATATAGTGCTCACTCACTTCTGATAGAATTATCCATTTCACTTGGAAACCTCAGAATTTCTACTTCAGGATAGGCTTAAGGTAACCATTTTTTTTCAGTTTGCAACATGTTTGACTTCATTAGGATAGTCATTTAGCAGAACATATATTGTCTTATATTATTTATTTTAGGCAATATTTTTTTTTAATTCTTTAGTTGACTCAGATTGTAATATGATTTTATGGAAATCCTAATTAATCTATGACAAAGTAGCATCATCCTGTTATAGTGTTGTGTTTAATTCCTTTGGATGACCATGACCTACGGATTTATGAATTGAATAAAAAGGTAAACTAAGGCTTTGGTGTTGTTTTCATTTTAAATAAAATAATTTGAAGTATACGAAATTGGTGTGTGTGCTTTTTCCCCAATAGATACTATTGTGGAAAAACATATTCTAGTAGGGCCTGGTTCACCAAACTCCAGCATTCTATGGCTGCAATTAATATGCTGGCAAGCTACCATGGCTTGCTGCTACTTGTAGCTATAAAAAAAAAAAAATAGTACTTAAGCTGTTGTTCAGAATCTATCATGATGTGCCCCAGTGCAATTTTTTTTTGCAGGTGCAATTTCTCTAAGGATTTCAGCCCCAGGCTGTGGCTGGTTTCACACCATAGTGGTACTATTCCAACCTTGCAAAGGGACCTCACATTTGTTGCCCCCCTGCGCTGAGTTTTGCGAACCTTTATATGGGCGTCTTTGAACAACTATTTTTATAGGTTTGGCCCTTTCGCCACGAACCTGGTCCTCTACGGCCGCTATATAGACGACTTGTTTATAATCTGGAACGGCAGTCAGGATTAGCTTTGGACTTTATTAATTTTTTAAATATTAACCCGTTTAACCTAACATTTACTCATTCTATGAGCTCCCAAGAGATTAATTTTCTGGACATTAATTTAACTATCAAAGATGGCAAAATAGTGACAGCTAACTTTAACAAATCTGTGGATGTCTGCAGTTTTTTGCACTATAGTAGTGGACACCACAGACCCTGGGTCAACAACATACCCAAAAGTCAGGTAGGACGACTTCGGAGAAATTGTTCTGACGAAGTGGATTTTAGGCGTCAACTAGAGACTATGTTGGAAACGTTTAAACAAAGAGGGTATCCTGAAGTTCTCTTAGAAGAGACCAAAAAGCATGCGCTTTCTCTGGATAGGGGTAACTTGCTGGCGCACACAAAAAATAAAAATAAGAACAAAAAATGTAAAAATAACGATTTGTGTGTTAATAACAAGACTCCAGCCTTTGTATCTAAATTTAATTGTAAGTCGAAGCAAATTACTAATATAAATAAAGCGAATTTTGATCTACTCAGATTAGATAATATCCTATGTGACTGTATTGATGATAAGCCTACCGTTACATTCAGGAAAAATCTGGATCTTAAGAGAATATTGGCTACCAGTTCTTTGAAACAAGTTAAAGTTAATCCGAGTAATAGCTGGTTACCAAAACCTCCTGAAGGTTGCTTCAAATGTGGGAAATCAGTGTATTTGACGTGCAACCACATCTCCAATAAATCTAAAACTGTTACATCCAATCATACTGGTGATATATTTCCAATTAAAGGGTTTATCAACTGTGAAAGTAACTATGTAGTGTATGTTTTGGAGTGTGGAGGTAAACTCCAGTATGTGGGGAGAACCACCAGATCCCTTAAAGCACGATTCAGGCAACATAGGAGGAATATCTGTAATAAAGTCCAAAACCATAGCGTCTCCAGGCATTTCTCTGAGCATCATGGGGGTGACCCTAGTGGATTGAAATTAGTAGGAGTAGAACTTGTAACCAATACGGAGAGAAGGAGCGATCGCTTCTCAAAACTCTGTCTCTGTGAATCCTCGTGGATCTTTAAACTGGCCACTCTAAATCCATCTGGTCTGAACGAGGCGTTGGATCATCACTGTCTGAACTGATATTCCCTTAGTACCTTTGGTATGTGTTGACTTTGATTATACAAAGTATAGTAACATTGTTGATGTTTTACTTAATACATTGATGTATATATTTTTTTTACAAACATGGGTGTCCTACATTTATGGGTGTTTAATTACATATGTTCATGTATATGCATAGCTGTGTGATCTGACACACGGCTGTGTGTCTGTTTTTCTCATTTCTAATGATGTATGTATGACGAGACTTAAGCCCCGGAGTGGGATAGAATAACTCCTTTATATGCTGATATGGGTTCTCATACTAACCTATTGTGGTGAAAATGTGGGTTAGGTGTTAATTTTGCAAGATATTTATTATTTTATTATTGTATTATTTTTATTATGTCTATTCAACATTGCAGCGATATATTTTTATATATTAATCCTGGATACGGAGCTATGGACATAAGCCTGTGCTTTTGGCTATAGAGTGTTACCGAATTCTTTCTTGTGTGCTTTTTTCTGGTGTCTGATGTATTGTTCTGACAAGAAATGAGGTTCATTTTAGAATGTTCATGTACCTCTTGGATATATTTCACTAAACAAGATTTTTATTCTATCAGTGACTATATAGGTGACTTAACATTATCTATTCCCTGCTTACCTCTACCCTTGGTACGGGTGTTTTGAAGTTCAGCGTGGGAACGTAAGCCATCAATTAAACAATTTAACATCCTGGATGAGATTTACAGATAATGAATACACCCGTTGACTAGTCTTCTATTTAAGGACGTCTCACAAACCCCTCAGCAGCTTTGAGAAAGTGCTCTGTGGGCACGAAACGCGTCAGCGGGGTTCTGTGTGCTTTATATCAGGATCTGCATGAGCCTTTTATTGAACTATTTACGTGTGCTATATCTAATTGGCGAAATATCTCTCATCACCTACCAAGTGCCCTTGGGGATTTGATTACTATCTGCCGGTCCATATATAGCTTCTATTATAATCGGCTCCAAGTAAACCGCCCGATTGTGCCGAGTGAGTTCCAGCCGAAAACAAGACGGCATCATGCCTGGGATCTAGGTTGCAAGTGGAGCTGGCACTTTGGAGGCTGGATAAATCTGGAGGCAGTAACATTGTCCGTAAATCGGATTACCAGGTCCTCTGGTGGACCACTACAAAATCAGGTGACTGAGTTTTTTCTTGCCATACACACCGTTTGTATATGGAGGAGGCCGTACTAACGGGCTAATATTCATAGCAGTTGCTGTGAAGACCTCATTATTGATTAGTGCACATGGTTACTTTTGATGTTTCGGATTTAGAACCAAGGATCCATTTGTCTCTGGACAATCTTATATGTGTACACCATCGTTTTTTGCAGCTGCGGTTGTTATCTGTTTGTTTTGTTTTTAATCTATTGTTGGTTTATATATATATATATATTTTTTATCATACAGGTCATTTGTATTATTAGTGATCGTCAATTAAGCTTACACTGAATACAGACTATTGTCAATCTCATTAAATGCAGTGCTATATTTTGTATACTGTGGATTGTCTTATATCACTTGACAGGAGAACCTCCGAGTAATTTGTTTTTTTATTTATACCATCTGACTCCAAGCAGCGCGACCCCCATCTGTTGCCCCTGTTTCTAGCGTTTACCAGCCCAGGCTATAGCACTGGCAACTTATTGCATGGGGGCAGCGTTGGCACAGTGTGGCAAAGCAGATCTGTTAAGGCAGCAGTTGGATTTATCTCCCCTAATGTAAACCAGGCCCATTATCTCTAACTTTGCCTATTTAAGACTCTACTAAATGACATATAGCTTAAATTGACATCTCTTCAATTCATTGTGAACATGAGACCTAGACAAATTTTCATCAGTGTTTTATACTGGACAAAAATGAGTTGCATATTTGACATGACCAAATAAATTGGACTGCAGGGTAGAGAAGGCAAGAAGACACAGACTAAAGGTGTTATATAGTTAAAGGAGCAGAACCTTTAGTTTATACATTCAACCGGGTAACATTACCTGTTTACAGTTACAATTGTCCCTACATATTTCAAATTGGACTAATCTGGCTTCTAGCTATAGCTTTACAAACTTTGTTGCATTACATAAAATGATTCTTCAAGGCCAGATGTATAAACGTTGGGACAGGTGTATGAAATTAAACCCATGAAAAGATAGGAAATCCTGGCGTTCAGTAGCCAACCTTAAAGTGAAGGAATGCCTCAATAACATAATGAAGAATGTTAGGGAGGAATTTTTAGCAGTTATATTTAGAAATGTCTTCTGGACACCTAAAGACAGTATGCACCTTATTGGGGCTCATTAATATAGCACTTGTGTTTCTGGTCAGCATGGAAATAAATATAGAGAGACAGAGAAAAGTATTAGATGTCTTAAGTTACTCCATAGTGAAAGGAAGCTAACGGGTATATTTACTAAACTGCGGGTTAGAAAAAGTGGAGATGTTGACTATAGCAACCAATCAGATTCTAGTTAGTATTTGTTTATTACATTCTACAAAATGACAGCTAGAATCTGACTGGTTGCTATATAGCAACATCTCCATTTTTTCAAACCAGCAGTTTAGTAAAAATGATTAAGTGTAAATATATATATTTATTTTTAAGGCTTGTATAACAATCTAAATGATTGCTTGATCTGGATGTATGTCCTATTATTCTGCTTCAATGTTTTCAAACTCAATATTCAAAATCACATTCACAATGTTACCTGCCATGATTCTTGACATTATATACTATATAACTGCACAGCACACAATTGCTCCCAAAAGGACAAGAATGGAAACTCTGACAGTCGGGCTCTTGCCGAATTACATATGCCATGATATTTAGCTAGCTAAAGCATTTGAACCAAAGATTTCCAATCCCTATTGTAGCAAATAATGTTGCAATACCTCTTATGAAAAGAAAATCAATAAATTTTTCCAAAATAACATTTATTTACACAATAAACAAAAAACTTTCATTATAAAAATGTACAATCCAAAAGTCTATTATTTTGAAATTAACATTTTTTGCTTCTCACTGTTAGCTGTGCCTTGGGTCCAATGCACTGAGACTGCATCATTCTCCATATCATTGTACCTGGAATATGAGAGACAGGTTAACTCTATACCCCAGAGGAGATCATTGGCTGGCCTATGAAATCAATAAAGATAAGTAACGTAGAGCATTTATGCATAACATTATACAGATACAATGAATGATATTTCACTCAGCAGATATATAAATTTGTGTGTGTGTAAAACAAAAATCCTACCTGTGTGAGTAGGAAACAAAAGAGAATCCTACTTGGACCTGTGGAAACTGATATCACAGCAAACAATCCTGAATATCTAATAAATACTAATTGTAGTGGCAGAAACAGCTGATATTTTGCTAGAGCTAGCTATTGCTATAGATAGCAAGTCTTTGTTAAATAAAAGGTATTATTTCTGAAAATATGGATGAGTTTCACCACTTTTTTGTTACCAAATATTCAGTTGTCAAAGCATTAACTACATTTTTGCATCCCATAGAAATCAGAGGAGAAAACAATATTGCCTGGCAATGTGCGCAGTTAGACATCGAGCCAATGTCCTGCAGAACCTTGTGGCCAATTGAATTCCTCCCTGTAAGTTGTCTTTGGGTTCTCCTTTTCTGGCTAGTAGATCTAACCATTTATTTAGAAAACAAAACAAACATATGTCTGTATACAAAGGCAGAGTGGTTTATCAGTTACGCTGGCAGAATCAGCCAGTGTGTGGCCAAGCAGCGGTAACGCGTGGAAGTGGCCAAATTGGCCAAAAACTGACTTTGTGGTGATTTTAAGTCCCCATTACTACTTGGCTATGTTGAATTCCCTGTGTCTGCAATTCCTAATGGGGGCCAAGAGATGAGTGAGTAGTTAGTGGTAAGAAGGGAAGGTGAGACAGTGGGGTTAAATAATTAACAAAAATTTAATATTGCATCACAGACTTCCTGGCAACCAACAACATGTCAATATATGTGAAAGACCACAGTATCCACAGTAATAATTGCTGTGAAGATCTAGATCAGAAGCAAAATCATTTAATATAAATTGTGGCTGTAGTCTTATTGAAAAAAAAAGAAAAATCTAATCGGAAATAGTTGCAAACTGTATAATTAATGGTAGGTGTTGTGCTAAAAATGCATTTTCATGTCATCTCTGTGGCACATGTAATTGTCAAAGAGTAAGCTACGGTGCTCTCTCGTTATTCTTCTATACTTATTTACCACAAGCTATACTCTCTTCACAAATTTGCACTACAAATATATATATATATATATATATATATATATATATATATATATATATATATATATATATATATATATTCTATATCACACACACACACAGACACATACACTGTATTTATATTTCTCTTCATATTGCCAACTTGCTGCTCCACAAAACAAATATGGAGGTGCTTTTTGTTGAGAGTATACCTCTTTATAAGTCATGTGTACAGGAGGTGAAAATGGCATTAGTAAAAGGACAGCGAAATAATGCAAATCAAAAAGAACATTGTAAAGAATTTTTTGACTGTGTGCTGAGCTGATGGAATAAGGAGGGAAACACTGCATCGGATGTGTATGCCCTTGTTAGTTTGCTAAAGAGAAGCTTTGTACAGTTTGCAGAAATAGTGTTTTTGAACTTTCTGTGAAACAGAATGTAGAAATCACTTCCCCTATTGCACACGTCATTCTGAGCTCTTTATACCCGATCGGATGAGTGAACTTTTGAAGGTTATGAAGACCACAATACATTAGTACAATGCTTGTCACCTACATGGTAAAGTTACAGATGAGTGGAAAACAGCTCTATAACCCATTTCAAAATTACAGAATATAAATAAAGCAAAAGAACCATATCTTGAATATTACTATGAATCTTACTTCAGTTGATTGTATGGGGCTTAAATAAATCAATTCATAAAGGATACAACATGAA
This sequence comes from Mixophyes fleayi, assembly GCF_038048845.1. Taxonomy (NCBI): domain Eukaryota; kingdom Metazoa; phylum Chordata; class Amphibia; order Anura; family Limnodynastidae; genus Mixophyes; species Mixophyes fleayi. The sequence continues at coordinate 51,420,660 of NC_134409.1, read as the reverse complement.
AGGATACGCTTTTCATGCCAAACAGCAGTTACACGGCCATCTTTAGGGAGAAGAATAGCACAACTGTTTTCACTGCATGGTCTGTATTCTTGACAAAAGACATATTGCACACTGCCAAGTTGTACTGTATCAAGGTTGCCATGGAAGAAAACTAGAGGCTTTTTAAGCCCATATGTTTGCATTCTATAACACAAATTTCAGTGCTGGCTAAAGGACAATTGTACCTTCATTAAAGTGGGGCTATGTAGGAACTCCCTAGCTGGTCATGGCTTCTGCTAATTGCCAGAGGAAACAGAGCAACTAATCTGCTTTGTGTCTGCTCTGCCTACTGCAATCTGATGTCACCACGTTTCACGCACAATATTGATAAGTTTAAAAAAAAAAAAAAAAGTTAAAAAATCAAAACAAACAAAGAAAAAAAACCTGTCAAAACTGGGAGTTTGATCCTGGAGCTGTGAATGGTGGCAACTAGCAAAAGCCATGGACAAAAACTTTATGGAAGCTGTGTTGTCTAAAATACACCTGCAAGTTTCATGGTTCTATTACTTGCAAGCTTCCAAATGATCCATTACGGCATAAGTAATGCCGTATTGTATTGGAGGTGGAAGTTGGTATAAAAATGACATTGTTTAGTCTTCCCTCATAAATAAAAGTGACAAAAACGCAGAATAGCTGGAGATACAGCACGTAAAAAAAAGGCTGATCAAGTGAAAAACTTTCTCAAGCCTGCATGTCACTGTAGGACTCAAAATACGTATTTATGGCAAGCAGCTGGAACAAGGATACTCAAAATTAACTACATAAAATACTGAAGAGGTGGTGATTTAATAGTTTACAATGCTTTTTTTTTTTCCTTACTGACATAATTATGTTAGCTTTTACACAACCTACTGAAATATAGTTTTATTATAGCTCCCCTCGCTGAAAAATTAGTAGATATTACAGGCAATTGAAAAAAACAAAACAATAATGAAATGGCAGTCTAACAAAAATAAAAAAATAATTTGCCAGCATGATTTAGTTCAGGGATTATCAATAAAAGCATTAAAAAGTATTTTTCATTACACTACAATTACTGTTCAATAACAAAAATTGCTGCTGGCCAACCAGACAACAAAAAGGTCAAATCGTTGTTTGCCCATGAGAATGAATCATCTGTTAAAAGTAAGCTTACATGTATGCAAATAAATACATAACTCAGATTGCAAAAGTCCCTGAGAATTAGCCTTGATCCAGGAGCGTCATAAGGAAGTTCTTGTATAACTTACCCCTATCTCTTGGTCTGTGCTTTTTCAGGGTTAGGCTTGGGTCGAGCTGAGCGTGCAAATTGCTGTAGGTGATTTAAGGAAATTAATGAAACAGAGAGGCATCTTGGTGCAAGCCCCAGGTATACAAACTCTGTGCTCATTTTCTAGTCAGGAGCCAAATGGGTAGAACCATTTCCCATACAGGTCTACTTACCATTAAAAAGGATTTTGGTGTAATTTTATTGTTATATGTTAGTGGGTAAGAACCACATTTTACTTCTGGCCACCAGAGAAATCAGTGGTCTCAGCTCAGCTCCAAACTAAAACATATATTTACTGCACAGTGAACACATGTATCCATTCCAACAGTAATAAACCGAGAACATGCCCTAAAGTTAAATAAAAATCAAATTTCCCCTCTGACAATGCTGCAGCATCTATTAAAAAGGAATCAATCTGCTAAATCATATGCACAATACAAACCCATGTAAAAGGATACAATAACAATCGGTTTGTCAAAGAGTAAATATCCATGGATTTGTTTTAATGCCTTTGCGGCCACTTCCTCATTGGGAAAACCTATGAAAGCTTGTCCCTTCATCCTCCCTTCTTTCATCAAGCGAATGTCGAACCTGTAACGTTAAGATGAAGAGATAAACAGGGAGATATAGTGGTAGTTGTTGGTTTCCAAACATTGACCAGTTCTATTAATACCTTACAGAGAAAAAGTAGCATTATATATTTATTTTGTTTGTTTCTTTGTTGGCAAATATCTTCCACGGTTCTCAAGGAAAACTGTCAAATCTTACATATTTATTTCGTAACAAAAAAGTAAGCTATTACACCACATAGTGACAATATAGTGAAAGCATCATTTTTTGGTTGTAAAGTTTGACTGCTGGATCGAAACCGTGCCACAACACAACAAAACAACAAATCTTATTTTATAAATAGAATTTTTGGTCCATTTACTAAATAATTTGATAATATAATATAATTGCTATACAAACTGCTACACATCACAGATCAGACCCGCGCAATGCATTGTATTACAATGCCCATTCTCAAGCACAAACAAATGCTCACTAAATTGGATCTACGGTATTCTTGCAATCATAAAACTATAATCTTATACTTTAAATTGTCTAAAAATGTAATTAGCGAGTGCTTCTAAAATCAAGTCAGAGTAGTTCCAGTATAACTTGCTAGCATGTCATCCTATATTTTCTAGGAAGAGACTGCAACCCATTCTGTATGTTGCATGCTTCCATACAAATGTATGAAGCTTCTACGTAGAGGTTCACAAATATTTATACTTTTGAACAACACACTAACAGAACACTCATTGTAGCCACCTAGTGCAAGTTAAGCCGCCCATACAGGGCCAGGCAAATCTGGCTGCTTGGCATGAGCAGCGAATTTGACAGATCCAGCTGTTAGAGCTCAGCCCAGATCTTATGAGCCCTAATTAGATTAATTTAACCTGAATCTGTCAGAACATAGTCATTGTTCAACTGCTTATTCTGCCAGGTCATAATTATTATTGTTGTTATTTTTTTTATTTATAAAGCACCGACACATTATGAGATCATAGTATGTCACAAACAAACACTTTGACTTGAAGCAGAAAAAGATGTCCCTGCCCAAATGAGCTTACAATCTAAGAGGTGTGGGGAACATCACCATAATAATTTCTCACGGTCTTAACAAATTTTCAGATGTTTTATATTTGTTGGAAGATGATTATGGGGGAGGTAGGGCATAGTGTGTGCCTAAATTGCAGCTATCTCCAACTGTAGTCTGCATGGCACCCATGTAACCTGATCAGTAAGACCTATATTTTCATGCACAGATACGAACCGATTTGTGCCTAGTTTGGTTTGTTAGCTTTAGGCAAAAAAAAAAAAAAAAAAAAGTCACATCTGTAAGGTTGCTATGAATTACAGCACATTGTGCCATTTATTATTACTAAAATAAAAAATTTTGAGCAATGGCCCAACCACGTTTAAAAGATTTAAAAATTTTGAAACATTCAGAAGTTAGGAATGCAACTTTTCTTCTAATGGAGTGTGTATGATGCACCTCAAAACAAAAGTAGCTATCATTTGGTCCTCGGTGTGAATGGATTTTCACATATAATTAGTTATAGTACAGTGTGTTAGAAAGGTATATTAACACAGTCTGCTAGTACTGCAGTCTCTTATACACAAATAAACCTGCAAGTCTAATGTTACTCACATGTTTTTTTCGGTTTCAGATGAAGTGTCTATAAATCTTCCAAATATAAACTTCAGGTCCTGTTGAAAAGTTAAATACATTCAAATATTCTATTATAGTAGAAAACAAAAGTGCACATGAACATAGTAATACAATATGGATGTTGTGCTTACCTTTTCAGTAACTTGTTTTGACAAATTTTTCACATAGAGTCTGCAATTTGGCTCTCCTGGCTTATAGCTCTTAAATACAGATAGTTTTCTCATTTCTTAAAAAAAAAAAAAAGGGGCAGGTACAACAGTTACACAAAAATCCTATTATAGCGCAGACATTTTTACTAGTTGTGTTAGTTATTTTTCACCTATATTTTGACCTTCACATAGGGTTCAAGGTTTGTCACTTCACTAATTGCACATAAGTGTCTGCATCTTCCCACTTCACCCTGCACATTGTCACTCTTAACGGTTACTTACTGGGCCAAAGTGTCCAGTTGGTACACGTGGGAGGAATGTCCTTCTCTTTCAAATAAATACATAAACTAAACACTAAAAATCCCATTGGACAGATGCCATGTTCTCTTAAAAATTAATAATCTAGTAGACACTGATGCCAAAAATCAGAGAGATATGTATAAGAGAATGTATGGTTACCGTCTTTAGAAACCCTTCCTTTCTCCAGCTCTCTCCTGGAAATAAAGTCCTTGGGAAAATCTTCCTCTTCTTCTTCCTCATCCTCCTCTTTGTCCTTAGGAACATGAGAAGGGAAGATCTTCCCAAATCCAGGAGGCTCCTCAGTTCCTTCAAGTGCTGTTTCGGTCTCTAAACATGGAGCAGTGGCTGTAGGACAGAAATAAGAAGATGAAAACTTGATTTTGCACTGTTAATGCAGACAAGTATATTCCCAATTAAAGTAATACCCAAAATTACTATTTTTATTTTCTAGATACAGACTTTTTCCAGTATCACTGTATTTATAAAGAAGCACTGCACACTTTGTGAAAGAATCCAGGGCAGCAGTTATGTATTTGGGGTCTGTCTGAGATGTGAAACTGTAGCACAATGTTCATGTTTAAAAAGTAGGCACTGAGACAAACATGCACTCTTTACAGATAAAAAAAACCTCTTACTTCTTTGACACTAAATTCCAGTGCTACTGTAAGGCTGATTCTGGGTCAGTAAACAGGGTGAACACTAAATCATTCTTTAATATTTTATAAACGTTCTAATAAAAAGGTCAGTTTTATAGGTCTTTGTTTTTTTTTGTTAGGACATTTTGGCAGGTTCTCAGCTAAAATTTCACATGGAACTTTGTAAATCATTTTGGGGACTTTAAGACAAATCTTCAGGAGCCAAAATTGGGCATTAAAAAGTGTATCTTATCTTCAGGGGGAGCAAGCAGCCACTGCATTGATCCTGGAGCAGCAATGCAGGTAGAGTAACCAATGAGATGCAGGGGTCTTGGCCCCTGTAGACAGAGAAGGCATTAGGTTGCTGCTACAAGTAAATGCATGCAGGGGTGGTTGTGTATAGAGTTGAGTGCAGTATATATTTACTTTTTCCTTGTAAGAGTTAAATACGATATATGGTCTGGTGCATCTTATGGTCTGTAAAATAGGATATCATTTTTATCATTTATTTATATAGGGCCAATCACATTATGCAGTGGTGTTCAGAGAATATGTAATCATTCATAACAGTTGCTGCCACTATGGAGTTAAATTTTAAAATTCCTGCCACAGCCCCTACACATAAGGGTCCATTTTCTCAGAAACGAATTAACCTACCAGTATGTTTTTTGGATTGTGAGATGAAACCGGGGAAGCTGGACGAAACCCACACAAACACAAGCAGAATATACACACAAGTAGGACCCTGGTCAGAATCTAACCATTATGGTGCCTCTTGGAATATGCTAACTCTTTTGCTGGCCAATATACGGTTCCCTAAATGGATACGGGAGACCCAGAAAGAAACTAAGAGGTTAAAATAAAGTGCTCAAATTTGGATGTGTCTACTTGATGGATGCATCTCTCACTACTGACACTGGATCCCTAGAGGCAGACCTGATTTATGTACAAACTACAGGAAAATAAACTGTGTACATTTTACTTGTCTCTATATAAATCCTGTCCAACTGGCCATCACATTGTAAAGTATGTAATCTTGGCTTCTTGGCTAGCAGTTAGGTTGGAGTCCCTACCTGATATCAGGAAGTAGCTCAACTCTGGCTCTAATAATTACCACAAAAGGTACCTTGAGCCCCAAAACATAATTTTAATAAGCTTTTTTGTTTATTTTCCCTTAATTGCTGAAATTCTTACATATAATACTATTAGCAAACAATCATGTAGATTAAGTCTGTTTACCATCTGTAGATGCAGGCATGTCAGCAGGAATATGAAGTTCCATTTTTTTCATGCCTATTATAGATGGCTGCTCAAAGACTTCAGAAGGTAGCAAAGGTGCATGTGCGTGGCTGAAATAAAAAAAATAAAAAATAAGAATGGACAGGTAAACTTTGTTCCTTATATAATAACTATAATTGCCACATGACTGAAGGATATATCCACCAAAAATCTTGGCCTAGCTATATATATATATATATATATATATATATATATATATATATATATATATATATAAAAAATTTATTTAGATATGGTCACTTTAAAAAAAAAAAAAAAAAAATTATTTTTTTAAAGTGACCATATCATCAAATATCCATAGTCTGTAACCAGATCTAACTTTGGGATCATACACCTGTCCATGTGTATGATCTCAAAGGTCGTTAGCAAAAGAGTGGGAGCACAAAGGTAACCATGTCCCATGTCCCAACGCACAACACTGTCCCTGCTAAAAGTTATTTAATAGCAAACACAAAAAAAAAAAAATACATATTAGGAATCTGTATACACCTGCATAAACTTGACTCAAGGTGGACACTTCAGGTAATGCTTTTAGAATGTTTCTTGCTTTACTCAGACTACTAGTATTGGAAATACCCAAGATCAATTAAGCTATCAAGAGTCCATAACTTACCTGTGTGGTGGTGCAGGCACAGTTACAAAGTCCTTTATCTTCATCTTCTTTCGTGGACGGGATTGTTTTTTTATCTGTTGTCTCTTGGGCAGCAGCTCTGCCAGTTCTTTCATACGAGCAACACTGAACAGTATAACAAAGACTTTCAGCAATATATTATGCAACAGAGAACCAGACAAGTGTCTGATAAATTTTACTTTCTTAAACATGCAAAATGTCATAGCAGTGCACAGTGTTTTCTTTTAGAAAATCCATAAGTTTAAAACTTCAAATATGGTCACTTGCTAAATGGCAATATTAAAACTCAGCAGTAGCCTTTCATGGCAGTTCTGTGGTTTATGGTCACTAAGTGGACAACTGCCCCTTCCTTAGGAAACATACTGTCTGAAGAGATGTGCTCTGTACAGTAATTTCATTAACACCTACATCTCTTTTTCTTCATCATCACCACTTTCATATTCAGACTCTTCTCTGCTGGAAACATCCATGTCATAGTCATCATCCAGCTCTGGTAGTGGAGGATTCTCAGGAAGGTCAGGTGGGACTGGTGGGTATGGTGAAGGCACGGCCAAATAGTCTGAATACTGTTAAAAAAAATGGAATTGCAAGAGTATGACACAAAGCTTGTTTCTTTTTCACAAACTAATGCTTGTATAATGCTAAATGTCATAAATACACATGCCAAGCTAACTTACAGTAACCAGCAACATTTTAGGGCTGACTACAGGCAACACAGTCTGGATGTTACAATCACACAAGTAGATATGCAAGAATTTTCTTTTGCCAAAATTGAGGTATTAAAAACAGAAGGGCACTAGATACATAAGCTACCTACCTATGAAGGAATGAAGTTAAGAGGATATAAGAGAAAAGTGGAAGTCTATTCTAGTTCTTTAAAACTGCTGGGATAGCCACTTTTACAGGCCTTTCAGAATGAGGATCATGTTTGATTGAAATACTAGTCTGATGCTAATTGGGGTAGAGAATCAATTTTAAAGGTGCAGTATCAATCACAGGGAACATCTATTCATATTCCACAATAGAATCTGCCATATTACCTTCTTTTGTGAGGAATTTAACAAAGGTGAAGTGTCAGTCTTTTATCAGAGACATAACTAACGAATTACTACTTCATCGCAAACTGAAATGAATGGACTGAAGTGTGCTTCCAGATACAACATGTAGATACATGTCAAAAACATGAGTCATTGTGCTAAAACAATAACCACTGGGCTAGGTATTAGGTTTTTTTAATGCCCATTGTATCAAAACAAATGAATGACCACCATGAGGTCTTAAAGGGGCCATCTGTGGTCATCTACCGACAACATTTATGAACATGCTCATAAAATTATCCTAGATTTCTAGAGTCCTCATCAGGCATCTCTTCTGCTTTTGCACCATACACACTGCGATACTGGACCAACTGCCTGATCGCTACAATATGTAAGGCCAGCTTCAGGATAAGAAGACTTAAAGTATCTAAGGAATAAAATTAACCACCCAAAAGCTAAACAAGTGTATTATTTAGCAAGTTACATTTTCTGTAGATCACTATAGCTACACCAACAATTCTCTAAAAAGTCCTCAAATTTTACATAATTGTGTTCCACTTCATCTGAAAATAAATATGTTTAAATTAAAGTATGCATCCATAACAGCGTGTACCCAAAAAAAAAATAAGTAAAAGTATAACCCAAGCAAGAGGTAAAACACAAGATTAATGCTTGCCAGTGTGCTGCAAGTCTGTAATAATTACAGGAGTGCAAAGTGAAGAGACTGCAGGCATATGCAGGACTCCAAAGAACAAACACTATTTTGTGACATGGCACACGTATTTTTGCACAAACGCACCCGGTTTTTGAAGACAAGCCAGAAAGATGACTATGTATGTTATGTACAATTTTCATTTCCTTTATGTGTGGTGTTAAGAAGTTCAGGGTCATCATTCCCTGCTGATTGCAGGTTAAGCATATAAATACAAACTTTCACAACCACTTGGAAAAACAAGATTTACGGTAAGAGAATAATTAAATGAAATCAAGGGGTGGAGCATTTAGGTGAGTGTTGCCTGACAACATTTTCATACCTGCAAAAGGCCTTCAATTTTATGAGTACTCAGAAAGTGCTGATAATCAGGCCTCATCCTATACTTTCATTGGGATGGGGTTTTTTTTGCACCTGTCATCGCACTTTTCCAGGAAAATGCACCTGCGCACGAACTAGGCTGACAATCAGGAGCATTTACACAAAAGAAAACGTGTCCGTTTATAAAAGTGCAAAAGTACTAAATGCATAAAAAAAAAAAAAAAAAAAAAAAAAAAAAAAAAAAGGAGAGCTGCATGCCGAGTTAGAAGTGGGTACAATATTTACATCACTAACCTGAAAACTATTAACACAGTTGCTAGTTTTACCAGTCCCAAAAATTAGGATAGCTATCCGGTCTTATTTAATTCATACGATGGTACACAGCAAAAACTATACTCACCAGGGGAGGCTGTGCAGTAAGAGGCCCAAAGGGAGCTGGCAGATTCATTTTATTCATCAAGTGTAAAACCTAACATAAAATAAAGATCCACTAATTAATAAGAAGATTTTTAATCACCGTAAAATTGATTTCTCTTACTCCAATGGGGGACACTGCGAGACATTGGGGTATAGTAGTGAGACTAGGAGTAGGCACTTAACTTGTTTGATCTTCACTCTCCTCCCCTACTATGCACCTCCTCATCTGTAGATACCTCAGTTTTTTAAAAGTGCCTAGGAGATAGGACACGTTTGTATAGGCTCCTGCCTATACTTAGTTTAGTTTTAGGTTTTACATGTTGTTATTTCATTTTCCCTTTCAGGTGCAGCGCGAGGGTCGATCTTAAGACCCAGAGGGGTGAATAGTCTTTTGGCTCTATTCACCCTGGGTCCCTGCGAAGGGAAGCAGCAGCATCGCTCACTTACCTTGCACCTCTTGGAAAACATGTCCTATCTCCTAGGCACTTTAAAAAAAACTGAGGCATCTACAGGAGAGGGGGGGGGGGCATGGTAGAAGAGGAGAGTGAAGATCAAACAAGTTAATAAGTGCATAAACTCCTAGTCCCACTACTATACCACAATGTCCCGCAGTGTGCCCCAATGGCAGGAAAGAGACAAAGATAATTTTTTAATGGGCGATTACATTATATACCATATTATGTGCATTATGGTGTGTTTCCCATCCCTTGACAGTAATACAGCAGACATTTTTAAATGAACATTATACTGAAACAGATATTGGATGTGTGAGCAGTGGTTTCACATAGAGCAGCACTGGTTCAACAATCATTCTGTATCATTTTGACATCTGTGTGTGCTGTTTGGAGCACCCTGCTCTTTTCATAAGGTTTACCATATGCCTCCATTCTCCTCCTGACTTCATGATATTGCGCCGGTCACATGATTCTCTGTCCTCACTTACTGGATCATAAAGGTGAACAGGTCACTACCTCAAAAAGGATAGATTTACTAAAGCTTCTAAACATTAATCATTTTCTAGAATGCACTAGATAAATCATAGCTAGAATAAACTTTTCCTTTAGCAAATCTACCCCAAAAAAGAAACACTCATCATGAAATAACATATGCTGCTGTGAATATTCCAATTATCCTTCTAATAACAGTTCACACAGAGGAATAGAAGGTAGAGTAAGATAACAAGAAGGTGCTAAGACAACTTAAATACAATGGAGACAAAAGAAACTGTTCCATAATCACAGCATTACTTATCCAGGTGAAATTTGTTCCAGAGGCTCTAGGTGTTCTACCATCTACCAAAAGCATTAAGGGGCAGTGCTTACCATGAAGACACACAAATATATATATATATATATATATTGGTATACTGAACTCACAAGGGCTTTAGCTCACTATGGTTCAGTTAGTGGAGCTAATCTGACCAAGATCCATGTAAAAAGTAAGGATGACTAAAATTAAACTAAAGGCCTGTACTAGCATGTGGGCCTACTTGATCCTGCTTATTAGAAGTGCCCTGCCTCCAGAAAGTGGGGTTTAAAGGGAAAGTACAGTTTTAAGCAACCCTCTCTTATCTCAACTGTCCAATCCATGTAGCAAGTGGTGATGGCTGTCCCTTAAAATTAATTTGCTTGAAATTCAAATGGTTGGACAACTAACTAGCAGCATGTATTTTAATTATCACTGTGAGGCATAAAGCAGCAGAAAGTCAGAAATAGTCTATAGAGCATTAGGCTAGAACTAGAACTCAGTCCTCTTTCTATCTGCACTTTAGATTAACTACTTAATTTGGAGCAACACTTAATGCAATAGAAGACAGTGCACACCCACACACTAGGCACCATGGTCTCAGCTACTACTACGTTATTGTAGCTATAACATAACTACAACCAATAATAAATCTACTAATTCAAAGCTTATTGCAATACCTAAACAATTCTGTATTTATATGTGTGTTTGATTTATGAACTAATGAAGAGACATTGGATAGCAAAGATCAAAAACAAAAAACTTAAAGATACACAAATATACTTAAGCGAGAAAAGTTTTACCTGCACATAGAATTTAGGAACACTTGCCAAGGCATTTGCAATGTTTGCCAAAATGGTGCTTGTAGGGGGGGGGTATAGGTACTTCAGACTGGATCTTATTGGAAACACAAGTCTGAGAAAAGACAAACGGGATATTAATGCTTGTACTAAATACTCTTCTCGGAATCCCTTGGGGGACACCAATTCTGGGGTATAGAGAACCCAACCAAGAGTTTGTCACTTTAACAATATCTGTTCTAATTCTGTAACTCATTCTCCCTTTATATTCCCTCTCAGTGGGAAACTCAGAGACAGAGAAAAGATTTTTATGCTAACGATAAATCCGTTTCTCTGATTCCTTCTGAGGGACACTGCTCACCATGGGGTTGTGTGAGGGGGAGGAGGAGTTGGCACTTAACTAGTTAATTCTGAGAGCTGCCGACAGACACTTCCCACTGCAAACCCCCTAAAGTCTCAGTTTAATTATAAAGCCCCAAAGAAGATAGGCCAATCAACCAAGAACATACAGAAAAAGAGCAGAAGGGTGGGAACGCAGTGTCCCCCAGAAGGAATCAGAGAAACGGATTTATCGCAAGTATAAAAATCCTCTTTTCTCTTTCATCCATCTAGGGGACACTGCTTATCATGGGGACTTTCTAAAGCATTCCCCTTGAAGGGAGGGACCGCTCCGATAGCCCAGCACGTAGAGCACTATCATTTATTTATTTAGCGCCAACATATTCCGTAGCGCTTTACAATTGGGGACAAACATAATAAACTAATAAACAAACTGGGTAAAACAAACAAAGAGGTGAGAAGGCCCTGCTCGCAAGCTTAACCAATGGCCAAAACTGGCGTCTGCCGACACAAAGACATTGAATTGTTAAAATGTTGTAAACGTATGGACCGAGGACCAGGTGGCTGCTCTGCATAACTGATCCGCTGAGGCCCCATTTCGTGCAGCCCCAGACGCCCCTACAGAATGGGTAGAATAGGCAACAATACGATCTGGCACAGGACGGTTAGCATTGATTTAAGCCTGCTTAATAGCGAGTGTAAGCCATCAAGCAATAGATTGCTTTGAGGCTGGCCATCCGCGTCTTGAGAAATCAAATAAAGAATCTGTGCTTCGAATCTTTGAAGTTCTCTGAACATAGATTCGGAGAGCTCTGACTACATCCAGAAATTTCATAATACCTGCTCCAGGCCCTTGAGGGTCTTCTGTGAACACCGAAACTACCATTTCCTGATTTACATGAAAACCAGAAACTACCTTTGGCAGAAACGATGGAACCGTTCTGAGGACTGCTCTGTCATCATGAAACACAAGATAAGGTTCTCAACAAAACAGCGCCCCCAGCTCGGAAACTCTCCAGGCTGAGGCAATAGCAAGAAGAAAAACCACTTTCCATGTTAAGAACCGCAACTCTGCAAACTGTAACGGTTCAAAGGGAGGCTTCTGAAGCATATTAAGGACCAAATTAAGATCCCAAGGAGCCGTGGGTGGAACATATGGAGGCTGGATATACTGGACTCCCTGTAAGAAAATATTGACATACGGTATGTCTTTTCTGTCATTTTAAAAAGGAAAAGCACACCACACACACTTACATAAGAGATATTTTGAGAGCGAGAGAGTATAGAACAAGTAACAGACTATTGTGTAATAAAAGCTGTACTTGTATGTGTGTGACAATGAAAAGATATATGTGCAAGTAAGAAGATTTTTACAATCCTACTAGCCTCCCTCCTGTAACCACATAAACAGTCAGTAAATGGTTAAAGAAAGGGTTTTGGTACTTAGCCAAAAGGGCCACTCAGGGGAGAAGTCCAACAGCAGTGCCCTGGTGTCTGCTCCCTTGGAGAGAAGTTCCTTCCCGGACTTCTGTTTGGCGCCAGAGTCCGGACTGTACCATTTGTGCTGAGAGCAGGGGAGCTCTTGTGATAGTTCCCCCTCTGCAGCTTTTCTGTCTCTCCTTTTTTTTTTAAAAAAAAAGGAACTTTATTGATGTATTTGGCAGAGTTTTGGAGGCCTCTTAGAGGTCTCCTGCAGCGTTAGTACCCCGATGCCCCCTCCTATTCACCTGAGGGGGGATCTTGGTATGGCCCTGTTTTCTCTCCTCTCCTTTCTGTACCTCCGCGGTCCATTGAAAAAAATCATGACCGCCGGCGAGGTGATGCGATAGGCGGCGCTCTATGCCTAATGGCAGCGCCGGTTACCGTGGAGCTTCCTAGAGTGACAGCGGTCCGGTGAGACCGCTTGTCACTCTATCCTGTGACCGTTAATGCTCTGCCATTGAGAGCAGTCTGCTCTCTCTGACAGAGTCCTGTCACCGCTGCCAGATTCTGTGAGTGTGTTCTCTATATATAGAACACACTCCCAGCTCTGCCCTAATGCTAAACTGTAAAAATAAAGAAAAAAAAATTAAGTTATATATAAAATAAATTACTAGCTGTTTCTAATTAGCTCAACTCCTTTGGGAACCTAGAAAAAACTGAGGAAGAGGCGGGGAGATTGTAGAGGGGAGGGGTCTGTCAGCAGTGCTAAAGATTAACTAGCTAGGTGCCAACTCCCGGGCTCCCCTCCACAACCCAGGGTAAGCAGTGTCCCCCAGACTGGATGAAAGAGAAAATGGATTTAACGCACGTATAAAAATCCAGGTCACTCTTACATCCTATTAGGGGACACTGACACTGTGTAGTTCCCAGAGCTATCCTTACGTGTTGGTATGCTCAGAAGTGGCAGTGTAGAGCACCTTATGTACAAACCTGGCATCTTTTGACGCAAACAACATTGAACTTGTAAAACATAATAAATGTATGCACCAAAGACCAGGTGGCCACTCTAGAGAGCCGCTTAGTAGAGGACCCGTCCCACGCCGTCCAGGAGGCATTCACGAATACAGTAGAATGCGCCATTAGATTATGAGGGGCAGTGTCCGAATGTAAGCCTGTCTGATCACCAAAGTAATCCACCCTTGTAATTGTTTGATTTCATGCAGGCTACCAACTTTTGTGCACATCATAAAGGAACAAAAGATCATTGGTTTTGTGTAAATCAAGAATCCTATTTGCAGAGGTTTTTAGAGCTCTAAACACTCCAAACAAATCAGCAAATCCCCCCTGCTCGGAATCTAACCCTAACGCAATGCCCGTTTCACAATTTTCTTGTTTAAATGAAACTTGGAAACCACCTTAGGCTTAAAAGAGTGTTTTGCCCTATGAACTGCCTCACTCTCTGCTAAAATTGCTTGCCTTTCTCTTTTGAAAAAAAAAAAAAAAAAAATACAAACAGTAACGCTCTGAACTTTAAAATAATTAGGTCTAAATTCTTTATCAAACTTTCTAGCATGAAAAGAAGCAAACGAGCTAACTGAAAGGAAGTTACTGGAAACTACTTCTGCTCGCAGCCAGGCATTAAGGCAGTGTACGGTGTGCTGAGACCACAGGGGATAAAACCCTAGCTCAAATGAGAATAGCATCTTACCCCAGATTTGTGGATGCCTCACGAATGTGTTCCAAGATCAGCAGATCAGAACCGAGTCTGCCTGATAGCAACTCCTCAAATAGCTACACAATCCACTTTTCCAGCACCCTATTAACCTATACAGAGGGTAAAAAGGGTCAGAAAGGACCCTGAGCTACATTTAAAGACTTACAGATGGCCTCACATTTTCAATTGGTGTCATCCCTATTCGCTGAAGCATTAGGGATTAGAATAGTAGCTGTTTTTGAACAACTGTGCTATGGGGGCATCCACCTTGATTGAGGATACCCATTATCAACAACATCTTTGGTGAGAGGATAAAGGGTCTGCATGATACCTGAAACTTGTGTACAAGTTTAGTCCATGCTTCACATGACAAGTCCTCCAACTGAGGGGGAAGAGGGAAGGAAACGGTTTTGTCTTCCTTTTAAACAGCGTACTGTCAGACACTACCGGATCCTAAAGCATGCCATATGGACTGCACTAAATTATCCAAACCTTGCCTTTTAGTGGAATCCCTGTAAAAGTAAGAAGAGTCCTTCATGTCTGATCATCAGCCACAACCTCCCCTCATGATCCCTCACAAGACTAGGCTACTGGAGTCCTAGCTGTAAAGGTCGGTTCTAGGGGCCTCTCTAAAAACGAGAAAAGTCTATCAAGGCCTTGATAGGCTTTAAATCCAAATTGCTCATCACAAAGCCAAAGGATCCCTGGCCGAACCCCTCCGCTGAATTGCCTCATTCCCTGAGGTTTCACCAGAAGCAATGAAAAGGAGGTTCACATCATCCACCCCAAGAGGATGTGAGGTGAGCTGTGTTAGCTCAGAGATAGGCTGGGCCAAAGCTCTAGCCCAGGCTACTCCTGTCATTGGCCCCCTCACAGGCACGTAGGTCACCTATTGCTCAGCCAAGTATGCTGCACGTAAAGTGTCTATTATGGTGGGCTTCCCTCTCCGCCCCAAGTATAGGGCCAGACTGCCTAGTGAGGAGCCCCGCAGCAACCCCTACCACCTGGCCTGCCTCCCTAGCACAGGATATCAGACTCGAGTAGCCAGGGGTTGATCACTACTGTGCTCCACTCACCTAGACAGGAGAGTGGAGGTCACTTACCTTAAGTCAGCAGTCTTGTCCGATGGCACAGTAGCAGGGTTATACTACCTGCGAAAGCAGTGGCCGGAACCAGCTGTAAGCAGTCTCATGTAGGGAACAGGGGGTGACTGGAGGAAAGGTAGCTCCTTAGCCTGCTCTAGGCATTTACAGGCTGTATCAATGCCACCAACCCTCCATGCCGCCATAGTGGTTAAAGATTTAAAATGGCACCCAATTTAAAATAAATTACAAATTAAAATTAAAGTTGGCACAAGCTGCTCGGTACCGTAATCCAGTAGCCACTCAAAAAAATCTGAGTTTCCTGCAGGGGGTGGATATAGAAGGATAAAGAGTTACAAACTAGAACAGATAATCTTTAAGTGCCAAACCAGTATAAGTGTCCCCCCTACGATATAAAAGAAATTTACATTGATATTATAATCAGAAGAATGGTGCAACAGGAAAAGATATACATTTACTTAATCACAACACAAAGAGAAAACACTAACTTGGCTTAATCATCTAGCATCAACATTCTATTTTTAACCGCTAATTTGTCCAGCTGACCAAGTTTAAGTTTTAATGCATTAAAAGGGTTTTCCACAATTGGTCGGTGAATCGACCATTGCCCTAAAGTACGCATGGGTAGTAGCGGTCTGATGTACTCATTTGTATTGGTGACCGACGCAAAAAATGAAATGACAGCTGACGCCTCAGAGAATGGTCAGATCAGTTGTCATTTCAGTCAGTTTGAATCCCTAATTTTTATTTTAACTCTCCAGCAAACATTTTCAAACCAACACAGCATCTGCATTGCAGAATGGCCAGAAGATATCTCACTAGTGTGCTATCTCTGAAAACAGGAGGTTGTCAAACCCTTTCTCCCCAGAAGATGGAAAAAGGCTTGATAATAAAGCAATATAAAAACAAAATCAGTATATTACCATATAACTATATTATAAAACTAAAATGTTTACCATATAATTTCAAGGAAACCTGAAATTGATTTTCCATTAATATTTAACCAGCGCACAATACCCATCTAGGTAGTGACCAATGAAAACACAAGAATAATGAAAAATGTTACACCTGCTGGAATCTTTCTGGTACATCCAACAGCTGTGTGTCAGAAACATACAACATAATCTCACTCTACAAACAGAATCATACAACTGCTCTGTGCAAGTATTTTTAGAATTTTATGTTTTGTATATCAACATTTTGTTTAATTAGATTTTCCAGCATGGAGTAGTGTAGACCAAGAATCGAGCTGCAAGGTCATTCTATTTGCTTACACATAGGAAGGAGATGAGGGGATTATGTGCCAGAGAGAAAAACCATGGCACAAATCTAAAAGTTAAACTCAGAAAGCAGATTTAGCAACACCTTTAATTGTTCTAGGCAAATTAATTGTATTATCCATTCATCTCTCAATAAGACAGAAAAAAAAATAAAAAAAAAATGATGAAAACACCATAATTAATCTACACAGTACATATAATATACAAACCCATGATTGGGTGCTACTCCTCTCTCAATGGAGACCTGGTCTGGGAGTTTGGTTTCTTTACTTGTATCTGTTTTTTCTCCACTGTTAAAAATGTCAAGAAGCTGGTGTTAGATTAGATAAAGTAGCACAGAATATTTACTCATACATACAATCTGTCTCATGCGATTTAAAAAGCAGTGTGGGGGCCAGACAGAGGACTACTTAATATCCATTTCCTGAAGAGAACATATAGAGGAACTCTTAAATACACTCCTTAAAACATATTTAGCCAGCAGTAAACAATAGTAAGGGAATTGTATTTACATACTAGAACTATAGATCTAGCTCTGTCTATTGCATTTTAAAAAGCCATAAATGTGGATTATTTAAAAGGAAAATAAAACTTTGGTCAGCGCCTTGCCAGTATTCTGTCCATGTAGCAAATAGTTGTTGGCGGACAGTGAGGGAGAGGAGTACAAAGGTGTACTTTCCATTTAGTGGCATATGAAATCCTGGCTGTTTTGCAATGAGAGCTCAGCACTAAAATGCTGCAGGGTTAAGGGGTCAAAACATGGCAAAGATGAACTTTTTAACATTTTAAGCCCCATTGAGGCCTAGTCCCTGGATGCACTGTGATAAATTTGGTATGTAGCCAGAAGTTTCCTATCCCTAGACGTAAGGCTGGGTACACACTACAAGTTTTTCACCAGATTATTGTGCCAAACACATGATGAACGATGATAGATCAGCGATTTGCATTAGTGTGTATGCTCCCACGATCCTGTTTTATACAAAGCACATCGTATCATTTGATGTTATAAACGGACTAAAAATATCTATATACAACGGAACAATGCCGTGCCAATTCTGAAGTGTGTATGCACTCACAACCAGAAATGTAGGCAGATCTCCAAAGAGTTTACAAAATCACAATCTTTTCAGCCTGTCTATGACAGATGAGGATCACAGATCTGAAGGTAAATCTTGAAAAACGTGCATAGTGTGTACACACGAATCGACATGCTGATAGGGACATTCAGTCGTTGGTAAAATCATTAACAATATCGCTTTGGAAGAAACTTTCTGCAGTGTGTACCCAGCCATATTTAGATTGTTTTTCTTTTTTTTGCAGAAAAAAAATAGTGTGTACAAACCTTTTCTTTTTCGTTGAGAAGGAAGGCTGGTCTGGTAAGTGAATGTGGTCCTCCTTAGCATATTCAACCACAAGAGTGTGACCTAATACAGTGAACTGGTGAAGTACTGACAGAGCCTGTAAATGGAAACAAACATGGAAATATCCAGTGAATTTGTACAACTAGACTGTAATTTAATGATCAGAATACTTTTACAGCATCAAATCAAATACCCCTGCCTGTTTTTCCACACTGTGTTTTAGCACACTGAGATATAAAATGTATTTTTGTTTTGGTGGCGTTCTAAAGTATTTATGGAAACAGCAAACAATGACATATTTAAAAATAAGTGAAAAAAAAGCATTAAGAGGTATAGCATGAAAAAACCCACAAAAAACAGTACAAGGAATGTGCTTGCATGTACGGACAATAGTTTGTACTTTTCAGCAAACTATTATTGACTTATTGCCATTTATATGAATAGAATGTGATGCTAGGCACAACACAAATTGTATATACTAGCTATATCATATGCACAAATAAGACCTGTGCAAAAAAGCAAGCTTTACTAAATGACACCCAATGCCATGTATATAGTTATGTAGGACTTAAGTTCACAAACCTTTGCAGCTGCAAATTTATTTGGGTATGTTGCGTAAGCTACATTTTTCTAAAAGAAATTGAAAAAAAGTTGCATTAGAGTATATATGCTGCTTACATACAAATACAAAACACTAAATATCTCACTATCATCTACTTCTTTTCTGCCAAACTCTCTCCCTCATCAAATTTGGATATGCCCCACCACATATCTCCAACATATCTCTCTCCCCACAGTCGCCATATGTCCCCCCCCATCTCTCTCCCCACAGTCGCCATATGTCACCCCCCATTTCTCTTCACAGTCGGCATATGTCCTCCCCATCTCTCTCCATAGTCAGTATATGTCCTCTCCATAGTCGGAATATGTATCCCCCTTTCTATCACCGGCTTCCGTAATCGCACTCCCATCTCTATCTCTCATCAGCCTTTCCATCTTTCCCTCTGTTTATGTCACATTTTTCTCACCAAGCTCCCCCGGGTTCTACCGGAACATATGCGAACACTTTCCGCTCCACTCTTCTCCAACAGTTTTCTCTGATCCTCCGGGATAAGGTCGGAAGGGAGATGCCGAATCAGTAGTGTTTTCCTTTCCATAATCTCCATTTGTACATCACTCCAATCCGTGTAGACAAACTTCCGCCAGTTCACGTTAATCCCGTGTGATGATCTGCGAGATTTGGTGTGTGGTAGCCATCTTGTGTTTACTTTGACATAACTGCCAACCATCGCCGTCTTGAGGGCACGTTTAAATCTTGACGTTACTAGCACACTGCCACCTTGCGATTGCTGTATGAAATGCAAAGAACCTAAAACGTCTCGTTTCTGAGTACAGTTAAGTCTGAGCAAATGCCCGCACACACACTTATGTATGTATAAAATAAAACGGTGGTTTTAACTGAAATATGAATGAAGAATGAATATACCTACCGACTGTATTTGTAAAAAAAACTATTTTAAAAAATTGCCCATACTTTGGGGGGGGGGGGGGGGCGGGCAGGGGCAGCATCATAAGAGAAATCACAGTTCCAGTTTGTTAAAAGGAATGGCAAATATAATGATAGAAAATTAAACTTTGCTAGAAATTCCAAAAAATCCAAACCGTGTTATATATCTTTCAAACACTTAGGGGGGGTATTCAATTGTCGGCGGAAACACCGAAAATCTTGCGTTCTTACGATAATTTTCTCGCTGGATTTCAGCTCGCAGCTCCCTGAGCCGCGAGCTGAAATCCAGCTAACTACTACCGTTATTTAGTAGTTTTTATTAGGGATGTGCACCGGCGACTTTTGAGGTCTCGTGTTTTGTGTTTTGGATCCGGATTTTCGTTATTTTTGAGGTTCGGATTTGTCTCGCAAAACACTTGACGAAAGGTCTCGGTTCGGATTTAAGGTATTGGATTCGGATTTTTTTTTAAAAAAACATAAAAAGTTTAAAAATCAAGTTTTTGGGCTTATTTTCACTCCTAGGCTATTATTAACCTCAATAACATTCAATAACAAGCATTTCCACTAATTTACAGTGTATTCTGAACACCTCACAATATAGTTATTAGTCCAAAACGTTGCAAAAAGGTATCTTTCTGGACTGCGTAGAGGAGTGGGTCACCACAATATATATTAAAAACCCTGAACTTTTATGATTCGCACCAATAATTGTACCTGGACTGCGTAGAGGAGTGGGTCACCACAATATCTTAAAAACCCTGAACTTTTATGATTCGCACCAATAATTGTACCTGGACTGCGTAGAGGAGTGGGTCACCACAATATCTTAAAAACCCTGAACTTTTATGATTCGCACCAATAATTGTACCTGGACTGCGTAGAGGAGTGGGTCACCACAATATATTAAAAACCCTGAACTTTTATGATTCGCACCAATAATTGTACCTGGACTGCGTAGAGGAGTGGGTCACCACAATATATTAAAAACCCTGAACTTTTATTATTCGCACCAATAATTGTACCTGGACTGTGTAGAGGAGTGGGTCACCACAATATCTTAAAAACCCTGAACTTTTATGATTCGCACCAATAATTGTACCTGGACTGCGTAGAGGAGTGGGTCACCACAATATCTTAAAAACCCTGAACTTTTATGATTCGCACCAATAATTGTACCTGGACTGCGTAGAGGAGTGGGTCACCACAATATATTAAAAACCCTGAACTTTTATGAATCGCACCAATAAATGTACCTGGACTGCGTAGAGGAGTGGGTCACCACAATATATATAATAAGAAAACCATCAACTTGTTTGATTCGCACCAATAAATGTACCTGGACTGCGTAGAGGAGTGGGTCACCACAATATATTAAAAACCCTGAACTTTTATGAATCGCACCAATAAATGTACCTGGACTGCGTAGAGGAGTGGGTCACCACAATATATATAATAAGAAAACCATCAACTTGTTTGATTCGCACCAATAAATGTACCTGGACTGCGTAGAGGAGTGGGTCACCACAATATATTAAAAACCCTGAACTTTTATGAATCGCACCAATAAATGTACCTGGACTGCGTAGAGGAGTGGGTCACCACAAGATATATTAAAAACCCTGAACTTTTATGAATCGCACCAATAAATGTACCTGGACTGCGTAGAGGAGTGGGTCACCACAATATATATAATAAGAAAACCATCAACTTGTTTGATTCGCACCAATAAATGTACCTGGACTGCGTAGAGGAGTGGGTCACCACAATATATTAAAAACCCTGAACTTTTATGAATCGCACCAATAAATGTACCTGGACTGCGTAGAGGAGTGGGTCACCACAATATATATAATAAGAAAACCATCAACTTGTTTGATTCGCACCAATAAATGTACCTGGACTGCGTAGAGGAGTGGGTCACCACAATATATTAAAAACCCTGAACTTTTATGAATCGCACCAATAAATGTACCTGGACTGCGTAGAGGAGTGGGTCACCACAATATATATTAAAAACCCTGAACTTTTATGATTCGCACCAATAATTGTACCTGGACTGCGTAGAGGAGTGGGTCACCACAATATCTTAAAAACCCTGAACTTTTATGATTCGCACCAATAATTGTACCTGGACTGCGTAGAGGAGTGGGTCACCACAATATCTTAAAAACCCTGAACTTTTATGATTCGCACCAATAATTGTACCTGGACTGCGTAGAGGAGTGGGTCACCACAATATATTAAAAACCCTGAACTTTTATGATTCGCACCAATAATTGTACCTGGACTGCGTAGAGGAGTGGGTCACCACAATATATTAAAAACCCTGAACTTTTATGATTCGCACCAATAATTGTACCTGGACTGTGTAGAGGAGTGGGTCACCACAATATCTTAAAAACCCTGAACTTTTATGATTCGCACCAATAATTGTACCTGGACTGCGTAGAGGAGTGGGTCACCACAATATCTTAAAAACCCTGAACTTTTATGATTCGCACCAATAATTGTACCTGGACTGCGTAGAGGAGTGGGTCACCACAATATATTAAAAACCCTGAACTTTTATGAATCGCACCAATAAATGTACCTGGACTGCGTAGAGGAGTGGGTCACCACAATATATATAATAAGAAAACCATCAACTTGTTTGATTCGCACCAATAAATGTACCTGGACTGCGTAGAGGAGTGGGTCACCACAATATATTAAAAACCCTGAACTTTTATGAATCGCACCAATAAATGTACCTGGACTGCGTAGAGGAGTGGGTCACCACAATATATATAATAAGAAAACCATCAACTTGTTTGATTCGCACCAATAAATGTACCTGGACTGCTTAGAGGAGTGGGTCACCACAATATATTAAAAACCCTGAACTTTTATGAATCGCACCAATAAATGTACCTGGACTGCGTAGAGGAGTGGGTCACCACAAGATATATTAAAAACCCTGAACTTTTATGAATCGCACCAATAAATGTACCTGGACTGCGTAGAGGAGTGGGTCACCACAATATATATAATAAGAAAACCATCAACTTGTTTGATTCGCACCAATAAATGTACCTGGACTGCGTAGAGGAGTGGGTCACCACAATATATTAAAAACCCTGAACTTTTATGAATCGCACCAATAAATGTACCTGGACTGCGTAGAGGAGTGGGTCACCACAATATATATAATAAGAAAACCATCAACTTGTTTGATTCGCACCAATAAATGTACCTGGACTGCGTAGAGGAGTGGGTCACCACAATATATTAAAAACCCTGAACTTTTATGAATCGCACCAATAAATGTACCTGGACTGCGTAGAGGAGTGGGTCACCACAAGATATATTAAAAACCCTGAACTTTTATGATTCGCACCAATAAATGTACCTGGACTGCGTAGAGGAGTGGGTCACCACAATATCTATTAAAAACCCTGAACTTTTATGAATCGCACCAATAAATGTACCTGGACTGCGTATAGGAGTGGGTCACCACAAGATATCTTAAAAACCCTGAACTTTTATGAATCGCACCAATAAATGTACCTGGACTGCCTAGAGGAGTGGGCACTGGGCACCACAATAAAATATATAAAAAACCTTCAACAGGTCTGCATTACACTACACATACGGCTGCTCCTCCATCCTCTCCATCATATACATGTTGGAGTTTTAGCGTGTGACAACCTCTTGTTTTTGATAATGTCAGTGCATTTTTAATATTTTTCAATTTGCCCCACACCACTGAATGTACTTTATCTATGATACGCATCTATCTATCTTGACTGCGTAGTGGGGTGGCCCCGGTACCCAATTTGATACCGGGGCCACAATAAAATAAATACACCCTCCACGTGTCAGAATTCCACCAAACAAGTATCTGGACTGCGTAGTGGGGTGGCCCCGGTACCCAATTTGATACCGGGGCCACAATAAAATAAATACACCCTCCACGTGTCAGAATTCCACCAAACAAGTATCTGGACTGCGTAGTGGGGTGGCCCCGGTACCCAACTTGATACCGGGGCCACAATACCTCCTCCAAACATGCTACAGACAATTCGTCATTGAGATCCCATCAAGTATGTTAAAGACAGACAGGGTCCAAGTGTTATTAGTTGACTTTGTAAAGAAAAAAACTGTCCCTGTTGCACATAGTCGTGCAATGAAGACTGACTTTTTCATTTAAAGGCACGATCTTTCAAGTGTAGTGTTTGTAAGTCTAAGTCATATTATACTTTTGGTAAAATTGGTTTTTTTTGTTCCTCTTTATGGTAATTAATTAGTAATAGAATTAAAGTAGGAAATAGAATTAAATAGAATTAAAGTAGGAAATAGAGTGGTATAGAGTTGTAGTGTGGTATAGATAGAGTGGTCCACACAATATAATAATAAAACCCTCAACTGGTCTGAATTCCACCAAACAAGTATCTGGACTGCGTAGTGTGGTGGCCCCGGTACACAATTTGGTACCGAGGCCACAATATAATTAAAAAATTGGGCATCAACTGTCACCGTTGTTTAATATCTGATACACCTAAATATGGACTGCACAGTGGAGTGGCCCCGGTAGTAAATTTGGTGCCGGGGCCACAATACCTCCATCAACCCTCTAAATCCCACTCCACTGATGGCGGACACCGGGCGCACGTCTAACACCAACATTGCAGTTACAGCCGCAGTTATACGCTTTGCAATAGGGTGACTACTATCGTATTTTGTGGTCATGGCAAACGACTCTTGGACGGTCAATTGTTTTGTGAAAGACTTAGCGGTCTTACGACTTCCCCTCTGGGAAGATGACCGACTAACAGCAGCAACAGCAGCAGTGGCAGTAGTAGGCGTACCGCTGCAGGATTCCTCGGATGAATCCCGTATTGAGGAGGACTCAGTCTGTCTGCTGACTTGGGCTGCAGGACTGAATCTGATGGAGATTGTGGAGGAAGTTGACGAGGAGGGTGTTGCTGGTGTGTATCCAACTGGACCACGGGATTTAGGTGTCCCTGTACCGATGAGGGTCCTAGCCCCAGTTCCTGAACTAACCACTGAACTATGAAGGTTATTCAGGTGACGTATAAGGGAGGATGTTCCTAGGTGGGCAAGATCCTTACCCCTGCTTATTTGAGCTTTACATAAGCTACATATGGCCATACATTGGTTGTCTGGATTTGGATAAAAATAACTCCAGACCGAAGAGGTGCATTTTTTGGTCTTCTGACCAGGCATGACGATGGGCTTTTTCATCCCATGGACATCAGCTGTTTCCCCCCCTGGTGCCTCATTTACAATAACCACATCACCATCCTCATCATCAAGTTCCTCCACAGCGCCAGCTACATCATCAATAGCCTCCTCCCGAGCCACCTCTTCCCGTACAGTGATGGGAAGGTCAGGCTTGACAACCACCAACACCCTTGGACTCGCCTTGTGGATTTGTGATAATTTCTCTTTAGAAGGCAGAGTTGTTTGCTGTTTTGTTGCTGACAGCATAACTCTCTTCAATTTTTTGTAGGGGGGGGGAGGAGGAGGAGGGCTAAGATCCGTGGGTGAAGCTGAACCACTAGTCATGAACACGGGCCAGGGCCTAAGCCGTTCCTTGCCACTCCGTGTCGTAAATGGCATATTGGCAACTTTACGTTTCTCCTCAGATGATTTTAAGTTTCTCTTTTTGCTACTTTTTCTTAACTTGGGCTTTTTGGATTTTACATGCCCGGTACTACGAGATTGGGCATCGGGCTTGGAAGACGACGTTGATGGCATTTCATCGTCTATGTCATGACTAGTGGCAGCAGCTTCAGCATTAGGAGGAAGTGGGTCTTGATCTTTCCCTACTTTATCCTCCAAATTTTTGGTCTCCATTATATGTAGCACAAGATACTGCAGAATGTGTGAACTTGGTAATATTGCAGTACCAATGGACTTATACTGCTGGATTGGTTTTGCAAATTTGGTTATAATTATTATATATTTTTTTTTTTTTTATTTTTTTTATTTTTTTTACTTTTTTTTTATTTTTAAAAAACTTGGGAATAGTGGGGAAATAACTATGCCCTTAGAAGCACAGAGCACAGGACACAGCACCACTGGACTGAACAGGACACGGCACAGGACCCAGCAGCACTACGGAACTCAGCAGGACAGAGCACAGGACACAGCACCACTGGACTGATACTGCAGAATGTGTGAACTTGGTAATATTGCAGTACCAATGGACTTATAATGCTGGATTGGTTTTGCAAATTTGGTTATAATTATTATATTTATTTTTTTTGTTAAATTTTTTATTTTTTTTTACTTTTTTTTTATTTTTAAAAAACTTGGGAATAGTGGGGAAATAACTATGCCCTTAGAAGCACAGAGCACAGGACACAGCACCACTGGACTGAACAGGACACGGCACAGGACCCAGCAGCACTACGGAACTCAGCAGGACAGAGCACAGGACACAGCACCACTGGACTGATACTGCAGAATGTGTGAACTTGGTAATATTGCAGTACCAATGGACTTATACTGCTGGATTGGTTTTGCAAATTTGGTTATAATTATTATATATATTTTTTTTTTAAAATTTTTTATTATTTTTTACTTTTTTTTTATTTTTTAAAAACTTGGGAATAATGGGGAAATAACTATGCCCTTAGAAGCACAGAGCACAGGACACAGCACCACTGGACTGAACAGGACACGGCACAGGACCCAGCAGCACTACGGAACTCAGCAGGACAGAGCACAGGACACAGCACCACTGGACTGATACTGCAGAATGTGTAAACTTTGTAATATTGCAGTACCACTGGACTTTTACTGCTGAATGTGTGAACTTGGTAATATTGCAGTACCAATGGGCTTATACTGCAGGATTGGTTGTGAAAATTTTGTGGTAATTAAAAAATATTAAAGTAGTTTTTGGTATTTTTTAAAAAAACTTTTTTTTATTTTTTTAAACACAGGGGAATATTGGGGAAATAACTATGCCCTTAGAAGCACAGAGCACAGGACACAGCACCACTGGACTGAACAGGACACAGCACAGGACCCAGCAGCACCACTGACCTCAGAAGGACAGAGCACAGCACACAGCACCACTGGACTGATACTGCAGAACACATCACAGCACAGCACAGCACAGCACAGCACAGCACAGCACAGCACAGCACAGCACTAAACAGCACAGAACTAAACAGCACAGAACTAAACAGCACAGAACTAAACAGCACAGAACTAAACAGCACAGAGGACCACCTAACACACCCTCCCTCTACCCTGATCAATGCCCGAGTGAAGATGGCGGCGACTAGCGGGGAACTTATAGGATCCGAGTATCGCGAGATCCGACAACGGGATTATGAGTCAGAGCCTCAGTTTCACTTTTGAATTTGGCGCCAATACCCGGATCTGTCTCGGATCCGACTCGGATCCGCAACGTTCGGGTGGGCTCGGATTTCAGAAATCTGAGCGCGCTCATCCCTAGTTTTTATGCGGCGGGATTTTCGAACTATTGAATACCCCCCTTAGGGACCGATTTAATTGATCTGGTAATATTTGTTTAACGCTGCCATTAAACTAAAAAAAAAATTAGCTCTGCATTTACTCTGAAGCCCTGGCCGTTTTCATGTTCTAAATAATGCAATTCAATTTCAAAACTATAAATGCCTCCCCTGTGCATGAATCATAGGTGAATGTGCATGATATGGGAGGAGAGGGAAAGGTTTAACACAGCCATGTTGAAGCTATAACAAAAATCTCCGACATCAAACTGTCATCTCCGGGCTTTCTGGTGATTCTCTTGTGACTCCATCGGATCTATGAGTATTTAGCAATTTTTGCAGTGAAAATTTCAATTGCCTTACATTACACTACCCATTTTTTATTATATTGTAATTACACTACAGTATTTTCCACTTATATTCACACCAAAGTACCTCAAAACACATTACTACAAACATATATACATAATAGGGTGGATTTGTAATCCTTGGTAAAACTATTTACATGCTTTATAATGCTTTATTTCTGTTACTTGTAATTTTATTAAAAAAAAAACAATTTCAAATTTTTAATACATACTTTTTTATTTCATTACTATTTGGGGGTTTACAATTTTTTAACCGGCCAAGAGAGGTTCGAGATAAAACTGCCTATTTGACAGTTTACATCGACGGGTTAAAACACAATTGAATAGCCCCCTTTAGCTTTAGCCTATACCTTAACATGAGGCTCAAACCCGCAGCGATATGCTACTTTCAGAAAAAAAATGGAATGTTAGATTTGCAATTTATTTTTAAGATATTTTGTAATCTTTTACAGAAGGAATGATAACTATTTGTTAGGCTATGGCAATTAGAGCTGGATTATGGCTCAGATGTGCCCTGGGCACTTAAAATAAGGGCTCCTATGGGGTAGCTATAAGTTTAAACAAATACAAGAACAATGCTGTGTGCACTACTGTAAGGTCCCTTCAGGAGCAGAGTATTGTGAAGCAGGACATACATCCCACTGTCCTAAGCAGGACAGTCACCTCATTTCGGGACAGCCCAGGGGCTGGCTGGCAGATTTTAGGCCTCGGGGCAAGAACATAGCACTGGCCCATAAGTAGCGGCCCATCCTTAAAGGGTGGTTTTTGGTACAATATATAGTTAGCAATATAAAAAGAGGCTATTTTAGTGTTGCTTAACCCAGCGATGCTTTATTATTATAAATGATAAATCTTAAATAATGAAAACAAGTAATGAAAAACAAACCTCATTTTATATTGCATTTTATTTTATATGTTCCTTCTCCCTAAAGTCCTTTTTTTTTTTTTTTTTTTACACATATACCAGTCTGATTATAATGGGGTATAAATCATATAGCAATAGTTTATATAATAATGGTCTGTTACAGTACTGAACAAAGAGGCTGATTTATCAAAATGCAAAAAGCCCTTTTGCTTTGAAAACCTGATGTTTTTGCCAACAACAGGGCTTGTTTTTTTGATTCACACTATATACTAATAGGATTATTATTTGTTATAGGGATGACCTAAAACAAATAATATGATGGGTGCTACTGGGAGGAGGAACAGAGCACTATGTTTCAATCTGACACCCTGGCCCAGAGCTGGATTAAAGGTCTGGGGGCCTGGAGTACTTTAGACAGGTGGGCCCCTATGATGTTACATGGTTGTCATTTTAGACACATACACAGGCAATACTGTGTGCACTACTGTTAGGTGCACGCAGTTCTGCCTTCATGAGCAGTGCAGTGTGAAGCAGGACATACCTCCCTTCTGTCCTTGTAGTCAGACCAAATCCTGACTAAGCCAGACAGTCACCCAAATTCGGGATTGCCCCACCAGATTCAGAACAGTTGGTAGACTGTCCTGCTCTCTCCTAGCTGTTCTTGTCACTTTCACCAGTTGTGGCAGCTGGTTTCTTTAGATCAGTTGCTGCTTGTCTGGATCCTGGAATGTTGGGGGCCCTATTTAAAAAAAAATGGGTGCATGAAATTTAGCAAACTCCAACCAGCTCCGGTGTTGAAACAGAATAGCACCCATATTTTATAATTAGGCCTCCCTCTAGCCCCAATATTAAAATAATAGTATTCACATTTGATAAATAATTCTATATCCCTCCAACTAGCCCCAACATTAAATTAATAGCATACACATTTAATAAATAACCCTACTTCTCTCCTTCCAATCAACCCCAGCAATAAATTAAATAGCATTTACATTTAATAAATATAACCATTTCCTACAACAATCCCAGACATTATATAATTCATAATCACATGTAATAGACCTCATTTTCCCCAACAGCCCAACAATCAATTAGTAGCTCCCAAACCACCCCAGCATTATATTAAAGGTCCAATCACCCCATCTTAAATTCATAGGCCCCACTATTAAATTAAATTGCCCCATCATCACCCCACAAATAAAAAAAATTCACCCACTAATTAGCCCAACCTGCAATCCACAATTAAATTAATAGCCTACCTCCCACATTAAATTAAGACCCTCCTTACACAGAGTACATTCATATACTGGCCCCCTCACACACACTACATTCATATACTGGCCCCCTAACACACAATATATTCATTTACTGCCCCCACACACACATTACATTCATTTACTGCCTCCCCCCCACACACACACACACACATTGCATTCATTTATTCCCCCCCCCAACACACACTACATTCATTTACTGGCCCCCACACACACAGACTAAATTAATTTACTGACCCCCCCACACACTCACACACACACACACACTACATTCATTTACTGCCCCCCCCCACACACACACACACACTCACACTACATTCATTTACTGGCCCCCTCACACACACACACTAAATTAATTTACTGCCCCCCACCCCCTCCCCACACACACACTACATTCATTTACTGGCCCCCACACACACACTACATTCATTTACTGCCCCCCCCCACACACGCTATATCCATTTACTGCCCCACCCCCCCCACACACGCTATATCCATTTACTGGCCCCCTCAAACACACACACTCACACTACATTCATTTACTGGCCCCCTCGCACACACACCACATTCATTTACTGGCCATACACACACACTGAATTCATTTACTGGCCCCTACACACACACTACATTCATTTACTGTCTCCACACAGACACT
Organism: Mixophyes fleayi; assembly: GCF_038048845.1. Classification (NCBI taxonomy): domain Eukaryota; kingdom Metazoa; phylum Chordata; class Amphibia; order Anura; family Limnodynastidae; genus Mixophyes; species Mixophyes fleayi. The sequence goes on along the minus strand of NC_134409.1, from coordinate 51,390,230 downwards.
ACATTCATTTACTGGCCCCCACACACACACTACATACATTTACTGGCCCCCCCACACTGCATTCATTTACTGGCACCACGCACACACTATATTCATTTACTAGCCCCCACACACACACTACATTCATTTACTGACCCCCGCACACAATACCAGAGCCGTAACGAGGCCGGTGCAGCCGGTGCCACCGCCCCGGGCGCAGTCCCAAGGGGGCGAAGTGGCCGCCCGCACCGACCTCTGTGTGAGCAATGTAAAAAAAAAAATGTAAAAAAAAAACACCTCAAATTCAGACTGCCGGCCACCCGGCGCATCCAAGATGGCGGCCGGCACCCGGCTCCTCCTACTTTTTAACTCTGCCCTCTGTCCCTGCAGCATCAGAGGTCATGATGCTGCTGGGAGCAGAGGAGCAGAGATTTACACAGAGGGCTGGGCTTGACTCCAGGCGCGCAAACAGCAAGGACTGCCTGGGCTGGCTGTAAAAGAAAAAGAGCATCAGTGAGCAGGAAAGGAAAGGAAAAAAAACTGAAGCTGAAAAGGTAATTAACTTGAGAGGGAGAGGGAGAGGGGGGATGGGGGGATCTTTTAACACTTTAATATTAACATTAAAATTAATTTTGTAGAAATTATATGGAACTAAAAAGTGGGTATATTCTTTCTAATTCTTTCAATTTCTGATCAAAGATCACATAAAAGGTGATGGTAATCTCACATGATGGCCTTCTGGATCACCTATAGTAGAGGCAGCAATGAATGGGTTCCTACAGTTTATAATTATCACCATGCCATTGATGTTGATTTCTGCAGATGAGCAGAAACACAAGGAAATAAAAGTGCCCATCCATGAGGGGTAAGGAGATTTAAAGTGTGTCTCCCTAAGGAGGGTTATATAAGAATTGACTGTTTTTAGGTATTGGAAGGCTATGATCTGTTTTAGGGGCATTAATGATGTTGACCATTATAAATCTCCCTGCTATAGTGCCACCTGGCTTGCCTAGTGCTGGTTATGGTAAAATTGGGGGGACCAACTGTAATGCCACCAGACCAGCCGGCACTGAAGGAGCTGACAGATATGTACCTACCTGCAGCGTCCTGTGTAGTAGAGCACAGCAAGCCTGCACCCAAATTCAACGGGGCACGTTCCTTGCTCAATTCGGGAGTGCGCAAAGCCTAAATAAGTGTGTACAATACTGAACACGGGTTGTGATCAGAATGAACTGTCCCGGCTTCTTTGTACAGTCTGTAATGTATTTATATCCCTCTGGAGATATGGCCTCCAGAAATGGACACAGTATTCTAGATGAGGCCGTACCAATGACCTATACAGGGGCATTATTACTTCTTTCTTTCTGCTACGGATTTTTCTCCATATGCAACCAAACACCTCTCCACCTCTGCAATTAATAGATTTATTATAAACGTTTCAAAAAAATACAAGGAATTATTTTATTTATTTCTGCAAGGACATCTTTAAAATCAGAGATCACACATTTTGTTATGGCCAAAACACCTGAATGAGAACACGGTCACCTGCTGGACCTATTAGTGGAGTCTGTTGCTTATTAATGCATCAAAAATAAAGATTTTTACTCCATATATTTTAATATGCAGGAAAATATAAGGCTGACATCGCCATTCAATCAGTTGTATTTCTCACAATATACCATCACCTTTCACTCTGCCAAGAGTGTTGTTTGTACATTTTGCTTGGGATTGTAAGGGCAACATGTACAGGAAAATATTACACTGTCTGGGATTGCTATATTATTTGTATTTTTGATTGAAGCCAATTTTTTTTTGGGAACACCTCTCTAGAACGGCTTACACCTGTGTCCCAGACCATGTACAACAACTAGAGAAAAAGAAACACGCCACCTGACCTGTCTCGGCACCGTGGACAGGCCAGACGTTTCATTTGCACCTCATCACTGAAAGAGGGACGGTAAGGCCAATTCTAATATATAACACATAATTAGGTTTTGTGTGTGTATGTGTATGCATTTGGCTTTTTATGCATTTGCAAATGTGTGTAACTGAGAATTCTGCATTTCTATTATACAAATGGAGAGGCAGCTCTTTTACTGGTAGTAGTGTTGCTGGGGAAGATCCCTCTCTCTCTCTCTTTCTTTCTCTTTGATTCAAGTTTTTTCACCTAATCCTGGAGGAACATTACAATATTCAGTGAGATTCACAGCTAGCTTATTATTGGAGCATCGTTGGGTTTCGGTTTAGTTTTCAGGAATATTAGTGAGACACATTGAAGGTTAAGCACTTTGTGTGTGGTCATCACGACCAGTGTTGCAGTCCACTGTGTTGTCCTCTGTTCCCTTATCGTAGAAGGTTTCCTTCACAGCTTAATATCTTCTGGGACTGTCTCTTTATTTAATTTTTAATCTTCATGATGAGTGCAGAGTATTGTATGGTATTACATCACATCACTAAAGTCAAATTTATCTTTTAGTAATAAACAATGCCCCCAAAGAAGCCATCTGGTTCAGAATTCCGAAAGCTGAGGAGAGGTAGAGAAGAGGAAGCTCGTAAGCTTTCCCATCATTTTCAGAACTGGCTCACAAAGTCAGCCAGCGATGAAGGTGCCGGGAGCTCTAGAGCGGAGTCAGCACCACTAGAGATTTCTCATTCTGAGCCAGAGAGTCAGGAAGAAGTTCCTGCCGTCACTGGTACTACTGACGTGGACCCTAATGTAGAAAATGAGACTGACAGCACAAGTAATTAAATTTTGGGTCTTAGGTTTAAAGATCCACATTCTTGGCCTAACATAACGGACAATGTGAGGTGCTGTTTAGTGAAACATGGACCAGAGCAACAGAAAGATTCAAATTTTACACTCTCAACCACTAATGACAGGAGGCAATTTAGTCAGGATTGGTTCATTAAAACTGCACCTAATGGAGAAACAGTAGAAAGAACCTGGCTTATGTACTCTGAAATGCAGAGAGTGTATTTTGTTTTCCCTGTATGCTTTTTAGAATTAAATCTGCATTAACTCCAAGCATTGCAAACCCACATAAAGGCTTCTCTAATTGGAGGCATTTAAATCCCAGGATTGTAGAACATGAAAACTTACCTGAGCATCTACAAAATTATTTAAGTTGGAGGTATTTAGCGATGCATTTAAAACTTGGTCATGGAATTGACCATGAACTCCAAACCGTTATAGCTTCAGAAAAGGAGAAGTGGCGCACTGTTTTAAAAATAATTCTTGATGCAATAATTTTCTGTGCCAAAAACAATCTTGCTCTTCGGGGTTCATGTGACCAAATTGGCCAACCCAACTCAGGGATATTTCTTAATGCGCTGGAATTGATTAGCCATTACAATCCTGAGTTAGCTGGTCATATTGAAAAGCATAGAAAAGGCAGTGTTTCCTATTTTTCACCAGTCATTCAAAATAAATTTATTAACCTTCTTGGTAACACTGTGAAAAAATAAATAATTAACCGAATCAAAGAAGCAAAATACTATTCCATTATCTTTGACTGCACTCCGGACACCTCACACAAGGAACAGCTCTGTGAAATTATCAGATATGTTAAAATTGCAGATGGACAATGCAGTGTTGAAAAGAGTTTTATAGACTTTATTGAAACCACTGAGAAGACATGTAGTGGCCTTGCTGTGGAAATAGAAGAGAAGCTCTGCAAGGATGGATTAGATCCTGATAATATTCGTGGACAGGGTTATGACAACGGAGCAAATATGGCAGGAAAATATAATGGTGTGCAGGCAAGATTAAAACAAGTAAACAATCTGGCTAGATTTGTTCCATGTGCTGCACATTCCCTTAATTTAGTAGGAGTTCATGCAGCCAGTTGTTCTGTTGATATGGCATTATTCTTTGGAACTGTTCAGAGAATGTTTAATCTTTTTGTAAGTTCAACACGCAGATGGGAAACCTTAACAAGCATTCTCAAAATTACCCTCAAAGGTCACAGTGACACCAGGTGGTCCTCAAAAGCATGTGCTATCAGGTCCTTAAGTAACCAATTGCCAGGAGTTCTTGAGGCACTGCACAAGATATCCGATCAGACGACATGTGGAGAAACAAGTTTTTCAGCTGAGAGCCGTGTGATGCAAATTAATTTTAAATTCATTTGCTTACTTCTAATGTGGGGTAGAATTTTGAACAATATTGATTTTGTCAACCAAGCTTTGCAAAAGAAAGGATTATCTGTTGACCGAGCTGCAAAACTGATAATTGGACTTCAGAATGGACTACAGCACATGCGTGAAGAAGGTGTTGATGTTATACTGAAAGATGCAGCTGTTCATGCTCAGTCTATGGACCTTCCTATGGAATTTCCTATGAAGAGGAAACGGAAGATACGAAGGATTGACTATGAAGAAGCTGAAGATGAGGGTTCCAGTATGTCCACTGAGCAGGTTTTCAGAAAAATAATTCTTTAATGTACTGGACACTGTGAATGCACAACTGAAGTGGCGTTGTGAAACATTGATGGAAATATTTTCAGACTTTGAGTTTCTTACTGGGTCTGCCCTCTCCAACATGCCACTAACTGATCTGAAGAAGTGTGCTTCTGACCTGGCACAGAAGTACTCTAATGATCTCAATGCCACTGAAATTGTGACATATTTATTGTATTGTATTGTTTATTTAAGATGTTTATTTTAGTTACAGAGTTCTAAAGAGAAATATAATTTATTTGTTAGAATTTGTTTCATAGTTTTTTTTTCAATAACCAATTAATTTTTTTTACACAGCTAGCATGCGATAGCTGTGAATGTGAAGAATGGGGAGGGAGGGGGTTTCAGTATTGTCTAGCACTGGTAAAGTACTAGCCACACACCACATGAGGTTGGACACGCCCACTCAGAAAATTACACTCCCACTTAGATGGGGGGCGCCGGTGCCCTGTCTCGCCCAGGGCACCAAAATGTCTAGTTACGGCACTGCACAATACATTCATTTAGTATACTGGCACACACACACACATTAATTTAGTATACTGACACACACACAATTAATAATACTATCCACCCCCACTTGCCTGGTTCCATCTGGGCGCGCAGTATAGGCTATCACACATGGAATGGCACCTGTCACGTGGTGTGTCATGTCTCACAATATATATATATATATATATATATATATATATATATATATGTGTTTAATATGCTGTTAAGTTACTGTCATGTTAATATTGCAAAGCCTTGCATCTTGTTAAATTTGTCCCTCCTGATTCCCTGTAGCTAGGTTCTTATGTCATTAGCCCTTCCTTCTTTTTATCTCTAGTTCATTGTGTATCTGCATTTTAGTCTTCAGTTGTTTCCTGTTGAGTTCTGGCAAATTATGATCTTTTCACCTACTAATTGTGCATAATTACAAGAATATCAGCCAGAAATAAACCTTTTATCTGGATTCTTCATACGTGCCTTTTTAGTGTTGAGTTGACACTGTCAGACAGAGGAACTGTCTTAGGAGCCTTACACTCACAGCCTGGTTATTGAGTCACAATATGGGGCATGTCCCATGTGACAGCAGTAGAGACGCACACATAGTGGAAGGGAGGGAGGGGGGACGGATCAAAGGATCCGCGGCCAATGAGAGAAGGTGGCTGGTCCCAGGGGAGAGGCCAGCCACCAAGTAGAAGCTACAGGCCGGCCCAAAATACTCTTTTTTTGTCCGGCCCGGTGGGCATGTGCCCTCCGGCCCCGCACACCGCTGGGAGGACCCCACCAGATTTAGGACATTTCTGCTCTCTCCTACATGTTGTTGCCGCTTTCACTACGTGTGGCTTTTGGTGTCTTTATGCGAGAGGGTGTCCCCCGCATCCGGAGCCTGTGAAGAGAAGATGAGCGGGGCCCGTTAAGAGAGCAAGGAACAGAACGACAGACTTAACCATCCCGGGATCCAGCACAGGTGGTTCTTTGTAGGTTCTGTCGCTGTTGACGGTGATGGCTTGTAAAGGCAAACTTGCCTTTACAAGCCATCGCCCCTTTAAATTTTAGCTGCGAAGACGCCGATATTCCGCGAGTTGAAAAAAATGGGGTATGATACATTTACCCCCCAGTGTCATATGCAGTTCATTGGTGGAGTCATAGTGAAAGGACATCGGGGGGAATCCAGAGTCAGCTGGTGAGAGTCAAGTGGACAAAAAAAGAACAAAAAAACACGGCAGCAGGGAACCCTTGTCAAGGCTGAGAGCACCTCTGTCTGAAGATGAGGAGAAGAAGCGTCGAACAGATAACATAGTTGATGAGGTTGAAAAAAGACACCAGCCATTAAGTTCAACCTATTTTGGATCTCCTGCGATCCCTCACCTATATTTGAAATTGATTCAGATTATGCAACTGCCAATCTGTTTCAATCGGGAAAAATCCTTCCAGACCCAATATTGCAGTCCTATTTTTTACCTATATCCATTACTATCCTTCATTTTAATTAACGGTCGCATCCCTGGATACACTTTTCCGCTAAAAATTTGTCTAACTCTTTCTTAAACATATCTATTCAATCTGCCATTACAACCTTCCCTGGCAATGAATTCCATATCTTGACTGCCCTTACTGTAAAGTGTCAAAGTCAGATAATTGGATATAGTCATTTCAATTAATATCTAACAACTTGATTGTCTTTGTCCTAAATTATGCGTATAGCACGCTACAGAATGGAGGAGGATACACAGCCGCAACACGTGGCAAACACTTCTACACACATTTACACACATTCACACGAACATGCACATTTGTAATTAGCTCATATTAAATGTAGTTGCAACACATAGTTATTTATGTCAAAATGTAGCAATGTTTATGGTTGATAGCATAAGTTATATACACGTTAGTGATATCCAAGGTTCAGGTCACAAGAAACATATCATGTCTGGTATCATTCTAATCCCCAATCTATTCACAGACTTCCGGTTCAATCGCCAAACTGATTGCACCTTACGTATGGTAGTTATAAATTGTAGGGAATAAAGGATTAGAATGATATTGTCTTTGTAATATAGACTGGTTTAAACTGGTTCTTGGCGGGAAAACTAAGTATGCATCCTCTGGAGAAGCCAAGCCCACCCCTAGATGGCATCGTTTGAACTGGCCAGAGACCTGCATTACAATGGACCTTCCTGAAGCCTGGATCTATGGAAACAAGCCACATCATCTGTATTGTTTCACTGTATTCACTGACTGTATATAAGCAGGAGCTCTGGACCCAGTAGTTAGTCTACTTGACCACAGCCTTCAGACCTGAATGACTGTACACTGAATTGTGATTTGTATCTTTAAACTGTGGAGTTGAGAGATAGAGTAGTGCACCACACCTAGAGGTAGTAACATTAAAAGTTGTGCAGCTTCTAATAGCATAGTACATTTTTAGGATCTGGGCGCTGCTTTGTTATTGTTGTAGATAACGCTAGTGAGGGAGACACATTGGAGAGGGCAGATAGCTCTATGGGGTGGTTGTGTGTATCGCCCCTGTTTCTAGGTGCCCAAATTGCTGAGTGCAGACGCCTTTCAAGAGGAGACGGCTGTCTTTTTGGTGAGTACCATCTTTTGGTTCTGTCTTGGCAGGGCCCTCATCCATACAACGATGAGTAGGGTAGTCTGGTGGGATTATGGGATTATTCTCTGTCCCGAATATCCATAGTCCTGTTCCCAGTCCCAGAACAAAATGGTCTGTTTGCAATCTGGGTAGAGTTAAGTGTCTCTACTCCCTGCCGTCACCGCGGACATCCCCTCCCCTTCCATCCAGTATCCCTACCCTTCAGTAACCTGTTAGGTACTTCCCTAGACTAAAGTGCTGAAGGGTTTGAATGCAGAGTTTGGACCCATAGTTGTTTCTCAGGGTTGGATAAGTACTTGGGGTGTCGGGAAGGGATTTAATGTTAGTGTTGCCCTTGTTACTAGGCACCCATCACATTTAGCTCAGTTTCTGCTTGTCTGGATCCTGGAATGCTAGGGGCCCTATTTGGAAACTAAACAGGTACATGAAATTTAGAAAGTTCCTACCAGCCTGATATTAAATCAGTAGCATCCACAGTTAATAATTATGCCTTTCAGCACCCCTTGGAAGCACCTGGTCTAGGGGGCCCCTTGAGAGAGGAGGGGTCCTGGGAAGGTGCCCCAGCTCTGCCACTCCTTAATCAGGCTCTGATGGAAATGCAGACATCTCATTAAGGAGCTGAATGTGTTTCATGAAAAGACCCCAGTCTTTCTCAGATCCCCTAAACCCACACATTAGATCCTTTGCATACCCGCTCTCCCATAGAAATACCCACATCTACAAATGGAGTGATGTGGAAAGTCAGCTGTTTGCTGTGGAATTACAGCTCTTTTGGCAATGCAAATATTTCAATAAGAGACTGCATGTGTATCATGAAAAGACCCTGTTTCTCTCATATTCCCTGAAATTAAATCACATTAAACCACACACATTTGCAAACACAATCACAGTTTTGGGAGCTCCCGACATTCAGATTGGGGAATGGCCTAAGCTATCCACCAATCAGAGCTGAGATCCATCTACTGGGAATGATATTTTCCAGGCAAAGTCAAGGATATGCCACAGAGGGACAGTACAAGACTGCAGAATGGTTAAGTAAGCCAATGGGTTCTGCAATTGCATTGGCACCATATATTCGGAGTGTGCTTTGTATCACTATCAGAGATGTGTGGTCTTCATTGTAAAAACAGTAGATATGTTGGGGTCTGTATTGCAAAGGCACGAAAAATCTGGTGTTTGCATTGTGTCACCCCCAGAGATCTGGGGTGTGTATTGTAAAGCCACCAGGCTTCTAGGTTCTGCATTGTGAAGCACCAGGGATCTGGGGTCTGCATTGTATAGTGGTTTCCATAAAAGTTTTGGCATTGTCTGTTGATCACAACTATCCACTTATTGGTCTCTAGTATGCATTCTGTATTGTATAGAGGTTATGATAATACTCTCTGTTTTCTATATTCGTCACTAGCATGTTCTCGGAATTGTATGTTGGTATTTAGAATGTTGTTTTTATTGTATACTGGTCACAAACATTCTCTCTGTATTACATATAGGTGACTAGAATGCTCTGTGTATTGCATATCGGTGCCTAAAATACTCTCTCTTTATTGCATATCAGTCGATATAATGCTCTCTGTACTGTTTATCAGTGACTAGAATACTTTTTATATTGTATGTTAGTCAATATAATAGGCTCAGATAGGGCTATATTTATGATATACATAACAATATTTTATTTATTCATATATCTCATTGGCTATGTAAACCAAACCTCAATTTTTTTTATAACATAATAATATATAATTAACAGCTGTGTGAGGTTTGTATGTTCTCCCTGTGTTTGCGTTAGTTTCCTACGGGTGCTCCGATTTCCTACCACACTCCAAAAACATACAAGTAGGTTAATTGACTGCTATTAAATTGCCCTTAGTCTCTCTGTGTGTGTGTATATTAGGGGTTTTAGATTTTATACTCCAATAGGGCAGGAACTGATGTGAGTTCTTTGTACAGCACTACGAAATTAGTGGCGCTATATAAATAAATAGATGATGATGATGATGATGATGATCAACAGCACACAGGAACCACCTTCTTAAAATGAAAGAAATGGAAAAAATATCTGTAGATAAAACAATTTAAAAAATAATAAATTCACAATAAACATATATAAACATAATAAATGAGCTCATACATTATCAATAAAATAAATAATCAATTAGCAATTATAATAGGCAAAACGCCAGATGATGATCACTAAAAACAATTGATATATACAACAGAAAGAAGCTGCTAATACCAAATGAATAATGTATTTGCTGCATAAAATTATATATTTAGTAGAGCAAGTGTTCTTTAAGGATGTCTCTGATTAATGTAAAGCTTTATATCACCACAGTTAAAGTCACGGAAACAGTGAGTCCCAAGATGTTAGTAATGAACTATAAAGCCGTATTTGAAATAAATATGTTAATAAGTTGGATTAAATGAAGTTATATCACTTAAGAAGCAAATGGAGTACATTGAATTAGCAGGTATGAACCTGCAAATGGATGTTTCAAATAAAATATCCTATGCAAGGCAATCTCAACATATATTGCCTCTCTCTAACCATAGCCACTGAACGGACTCACGATAGTTGTGATCCAATGCAGACTTAATGGCTGATGTTAAGTCTATATGTTTCGGAACAGACCACACTTCAAAGATCCTGTTGATCATCCAATAAAGCTACCTGCAACGCAATAATAACCATGCCATCTCAACTAAGGTGCTATTTCACCCAGTTGTCTTTTATCTGCTCAGAGGAGCAAGGGTCTGCCAGTACCCATAAGATATCAAGCCTAAACTGCACCACGATGAGCTCTGCATACCTGGTTCACTGATCAATCAAAATTCACCCCCAACACTGCATTCTTGCATTACTGCAGCTGTGGACATCTCCCCTTCATGCAGACAAAGTCTTCAACCTCAGCAGAGTAACCAGAGAAACCAGGCCGGTCTTAACAACTGTGTGCCTGGAAATTTCCTCGCCAACCTGGTGATTTGGATTCCTCCGGGAGAGCCATGCAACCAACATCCCAGACTAGGTTCAGAAATTTGGGGACTCCCGGGACGACAGACTGCTCCATAGGTCCAACCAGCTGAGGTGACACATCAATTGACTCCTTCACCATCCAGGCACATTCTAGGACCTGGCTGAACAGAGTTTAGCAGTCTAGTGACCGGAACTTATGTGTCCTGTTAGACATATCTGCAAGTAGCATCCCACCACGTGTCTGAAATGAATCCTCCCTGTTTCCTCGGCTCGAGTTGAAAGCATCAAGACTTTAGTGTGGAGGAGGAAGCCGGTGAGTCACGATGTGCAGATAAAAGGAGATGCTTGATTTAAGATCAGACCAACAGCGAGGCGACTTCATCATCATGGTGCTTAATTGCCACAGCCCTGATATAGGACCATAAACGCCATACTAATATACACAGAAGGCTTAGCCCTTGCCCACTCACAAAGGCCAATGGCATAGGTCCCTGCAACACCTTGTATAAATAAACCTGCCTCACAGCATCATTATTGCTCAATCTCCAGAACTCAATTAGCTCTCCTTTCTTGGGGCTCACTTAGAATCTATCCTTTAGTAATTTAATCTGTGACAGAGCTGTCTGGGCTCTGAGCATCTATCCAAGATTTTGCCTCTTATTCATGTATAAGGAAGGGACATCAAACTTATTTATTTCACAAACCCTAATTGGACAATGGTACGTTGATGTGAGACGTTAAAAATTATCATATCGATACCTATAGGAAAGATGCAGTTTGGATGTTTATAACACAATCCACTGTAATGACACACATAAAAAACATCTAATGTGGGTATCTAATTGATACTTTGGTGTCAACATTGTATAATTTTCATCTACTGAGCTAATTATAACATTGCTTAATCCAGTGTATTCCAAACTTTTTCAGTTCAAGGTACCCTTAGGGCCTCCATAGCTTTTTCAAGGCACCCTTAAGCCAAAATAATTACCAAGTAGTCCCCCGCCTTGTTTACCTTTGGCCCTGGCTGAGGCACCCCTGTGAGATCGCCGAGGCACCCCAGGGAGCCTAGGCACACAGTTTGGGAACCACTGGCTTAATCCCTTTTCTTATATAGGGTTATAAAGAGCAGTTGGAGATTTATAATTTAATAGGAGTGTAGGTGGCTTGCGTTAGCAGTTTTTTACTGCTATTTTAACAGTTTACTAGGTTTCATCATATAATTGGATACACTTTTCTTTGTCTTCAATATTTCGCTATGAGTGTTTAGACAATACATATTGTACAATATAAACAATTTTAATGTATATAAATAAAGTTGTTTTTATGTTTCATATAAAACATTAAGCCTAACCTTTGAGTGCCCAGATAGACACATTTTCTCTCTTTTCTCTATCGGATTACCAATGTGAATTTTATGTGTAGGTGCACCTCCTCTATGGCTCTATGAGTATAATTATAATTTAATAAAATTGATCTACATTGAGACCCTATGAGGTTAAAAGGTATTCCTGGTGCAATATTTACATAACTCTCGATACAATTTGTGGTTGCCTCGGCAACGCTAATCATATCTGCACAGGATTTTCTTAAATTTTTCCTTATACGCAAGGATTTATTAAAATTAGTAATATTTTGTAACCGATGGTGGCCTTCAGCATTAGCAATGATCTTGTTAAGAAACAGGAGGAGTGGCAATGGGATATGGACTCTGAGTGATACTTGGAGGGCATTGGTCTAAATAACCATACTAAGGGGTGGTCCCAATTATTATTTGAACTAAAGGGCCTTATGTTCAAACAAACTAAGACTTTTTGGAACAGGTCCATGTTCAATAATTATTTAAAAAAACAGATGGTCTCAAGAGGATTAAGACCTAAATTGTATCCGGCCTTTGATCTAGTTAATGAAGAACTAAAAAAGAGATGGGAAGAAACCCTTAACAAATTTTTGAATGAACTTCTAAATATTCTTATTGAACATGATAATAGGATGCTAGTTGTGTATTCCCAGGAAATAACATCTTTAGGGGAGAAATTGAAACAATATGAAAATCAAGAGCAGTTCCAGAAACCATATGATAAATTTAAGCAAAATCTGGATAGTTTTGAAAAAATGATAATTGAAAAAAGTGGAATAAATTTTCACGAGATAAGATTGATTACATCACTAATAAGGTGTTCAGATGGGACACCCATAAGAGTAAGAGACCAGTATCTGGGTATAGCACCTCGGAAGTAGAGTCATCAGAGGGTGAGGCCCCAGACCATTCCCCCACCTCCCAGAACACATATACAATGAGATGTGATTTTTTTAGATTTAAATAAAAAACACAGGAATGGAAGGGGAGGGGGTCCAAACCCAAACAGATACGAAGGGGAGGTAAATGATACAAGAATAAAAAAATGAAAGGTAATGGAAGAACAAGCGTTCTCGGTACAACAACAATGCGAAAGAACAACAGTAAAACACGGTATTAGTTGACACTATGAAGGTCTATCTATCTAGCAGGCCTCTTAATCCTCATCAAATTTCCCTTCTCAGCAGGGGATTGTCCTTTTCTCTCAGTCAACACATGAATAGATTTGAATGGGAGAAAGACTTAACTTTGTTCTCTAGGAAACTCCTGCTTAAAAAGTTTTTTTCAAATAAACAAAGAGAATATGCAACCACTGCTGATATGTATTTACACCCAAATACTTTACAGTTTGACTCTGCCGAAGAGAAACAAGCTTTACAAATCCTGGGGGAATTAGATACATCTAATAGTCCCGAATACTCTACAATGGAATCATCAGAGAAATTACCTATCCTTAAAAAAAAAAAAGAGATCCACGTTTTGGCAAAATGGTTTTGCCCAGATTTGTCAATATGTCCTCAAGTTAAAACATATAAAGATTTGGTATCGAGAGATTTGGACAATTTTTATCGAAAGTCCAAATATAATCTTTATAAGAAAAGTAATCTGAATGAGAATGAGATTAGGGCACTAAATGAAATTGAAAGTTGGAGTGATATTATTGTAAACCCGTCTGATAAAGGTGGGAATGTGGTGTTATGGCCTAAAGACAAATACCTACAAAAAGTTTATCACCAGCTTAATAAAGAAGATTGTTATAAACGACTTATATTTAATCCAACAGCTAATTATCAACTCCAGTATAATGCCCTGATTCAAGAGGCGCTATCTATGGGTGCTATATCACAATCTGAATTGGATTTTCTTCAGACTAATAAAGCTAAAATAGCGACATTTTTATATTTTACCGAAGGTACATAATGATGAGAATAACCCTCCTGGGAGACCTATAGTTTCTGGGCTGGGAAGTCTCACTGAAAACGCAAGCAAATTTGTGGATAGACTGTTTCGACATCATGTCATTAGTCTTGACTCATATGTCAGGGACACATCAGATGTTTTAACCAGATGAAACAATGTAATAGTGGACTTTACTTGATGTGGAATGCCTGTATTCTAACATCCCACATGAACAAGGCCTTTATGCGGTAAGATATTTTCTGGATATGTAACAGAGAGAAAATCGGAGTTTGTCATGAAACTCTTGAGGTTCGTATTAACTAAGAATTACTTTATCTTTGAAGAAAAGTTCTATCTCCAAATTCGAGGAACTGCGATGGGAAATGCGTGTGCACCAACTTATGAAAACCTTTTCCTCGGATGGTAGGAAAGGGAAAGAGTGTTTATCGATACAAATAGTATCTATACTAGTCACATAAGTATGTGGCTTAGATATATCGACGACATTCTCATTCTGTGGGATGGGGAAGATATTCTTTTTCAGGAATTTGTTGAAGCTCTTAATATCAATGATATAAACTTTAAACTAACTTGGGAGATTCAACAGGATAAGATCGATTTTCTGGATCTCCAAGACGTGTGAGGGCAAAATGGTAACAGACATTTACTGTAAAAAAACGGCGACTAATAACCTTTTACATTCTAAAAGCTCACACTTTTCAGCTGTTATCAGGGGAATACCAGAGGAAGAGATGTTGAGAACCAGACATAACTGTTCGGATGATAAGATCTTTAGGGGTAGAGCAGAAGAACTAAAGTGTAGACTAATTAACAGGGGCTATAGTAAACGCATTATTCGAAAAGCAGAAAAATTCACAAGTAGAACACAAAGGGAAAAATTTATATACTCCTCTGTTAAAACAGTAAACCCAGATACTAAAATTCGTATGATAGGAACTTATTGTTCCGAATGGCAACAAATTACAAATATTTTCCAGAAACACTGGGGTGTCCTAAAATCCGATGAAGATCTTAACAAGATATTAGGGGATAGAATCTCTAAACCTGACGAAGGTCGAAAAACATAAGGGACCGCATAGTTCATAGTACCTTGGGACCAGAGAGAACCTATATATTGTGATCCGCTGGAGTGATTATTTTACCTTGATAAAGACTTGGCAAACAAGTTGAAACGCGTTGGTTTTAATCTGGAGGACTGACTGCGGAGAAAGTAGATGGGACTGTGGTGAGCTGATTCCAACTAACTTACCTTGTCAGAATGTTTGAATATTCTTTTCTCCGTGTACGGGTCCATTTTTATATGCCAATTCATTTGTAATAAATGATAATGCGCTAGATTGCTCTCTCTTTATTTTTGAGCGTGGACGGCACATCTCATGGAGTGGACGTCTAGTGAGAGGAATCTCAACATTACATTTTTGGGGCGTGAACATAACTTCTATCTTGTAAGCGTATATCCATTGGGGTGTGGAGCAGACATGAACACACAGGTGATTGGGGGTGTACCATCTTATCAAGACATGGATTTCCCCATAGAAATTGCTTCTCCCATTTGATTGCCTCACAATATTACACTATGAAGGGTTTTATGTGTTTACAGTTTTGATGATAGAAATCCATCACATGAGAACAAAGCACATGTTCAATTGAAATACAATGAAGTGCACATAAAGGGAGCGCTCTGTGTATGTATAATTCTTTTTATCTGTATAAGCTTGAAAGTGTTCGGTGGAACCTATGATATACATACGGGGCTGCATACTTAGTGAAGTGCTAGAAATGCAGACTTTTTTCTTTATATTTAGAAAGGATAACTGTGGCATTAATGCTTTGGAGGTTAGTCCAATTATATCAATAATTTATACCCACAGGGGCAATTACTATAATAATAGTTGAAATAAATAGCATTTCGTTTTGGTGACAAGATGCTGCGAATGGTTATATTGATGCTTATAAGAAGCATGTGGCACATGTATCCATGAGACAAATAATGTGGTATGGACTTTCTTGTGGATCATTTGGATTATATTTAGAACACATGTCTATGTAGGTCACAATCTTAATGCTAATAGAGGCAATTGATATTGCACCAACGTACCATTGTCCAATTAGGGTATGTGATGTGAGACATTAAAAATTATCATATTGATACCTATAGGAAAGATGCAGTTTGGATGTTCATAACACAATCCACTGTAATGACACACATATAAAACATCTAATGTGGGTATCTAATTGATACTTTGGTGTCAACATTGTATCATTTTTATCTACTGAGTTGATTATAACATTGCTTAGTCCCTTTTCTAATATAGGGTTATAAAGAGCAATGGGAGATTTATAATTTAATAGGAGTTGTAGGTGGCTTGCGTTTTTTTTGCCTTTTTACTGCTATTTTAACAGTTTACTAGGTTTCATCATATAATTGCACACACTTTTCTTTGTTTTTAATAGTTCGCTATGAATGTTTAGACAACACATATTGTGCAATATAAACAATTTTAATGCATATCAATAAAGTTGTTTTTATGTTTCATATAAAACATTAAACCTAACCTTTGAGTGCCCAGATAGACACATGTTCTCTCTTTTCTCTATTGGATTACAACGTTTGTGGTACTGAAGAAGCTTCTGACTGGTATTGACGCAACTAGATTGAGAGACTAACGCACCCCCAGTATTCACTAGGGACCCCGCAGCTTGGCTGCATGAGGGTCGCAGGTCGTGGTCCTCCCAGCTAGTCAACAGTGCAATGGAGTGTGCACAGGATGGCAGGATAGCGAGTGCAAAACAACCAAGGCAAGGTACAAGGGGAGTTACGAGAAGAATGGTCAGATTAAGCCGAGGTCAGGAACTGCTGGACAAAGAGGTACCTTAGACAAAGCCAAGGGTTGGTCAAGAAGCAAGCCAAAGGTCAGCAATGATAAACAACAAACAGGAGAAGAACACTGGAACGCTGGTGACTGGAGAACCAATACTCTGGCACCAGAATGTTGGAAGGAGGTGCCTGATATATCCTAACATGGCCTCTGATTGGTAAGGGGCGATTTTGGAGGTCAGACACACCTGACTGCCGACATGCCGGGGGAGAGAAGCGTCCTATTACCTAGCAATGGGACGCGGGTTTACTGCGCATGTGTTCCGCGAAACCCAGAAGTGCGTCACGTTGCTAGGCAACGGGAAACGATTAAGCAGAGAGACAAAGCGTCTGTTCCCAGCACATATGCACAGTGCGGGGACGGCATCTGACAGTACCCCCCTCCCTCCATTTCGGACTAGAGGTCTCCTTTCTCAGAAACTGGGCCAGAAGACGAGGAGCATGGAGATCCTTTTTGTTGACCCAGGATATCTCTTTAGGACCGTAGCCCTTCTAATGGACCAAAAACTGTGGTTTACCTTGGAGAGTTTGCATCTTTAGGATGTGTTCAACTTCAAACTCATCCTCAGACGTGGCCTTGACTGGAGGAGGAGATGGTCTCTTGGAAAATTCATTGATAACAAGAGGTTTTCGAAGGGAAATATGAAAATAGTTATGCACTCAGAGGGAAGGAGGTTACCGGAGATTGTAGGTAACAGCATTCAGAACATGAATAACAGGATAAGATCTGATGTAACAAGGTGCAAACTTCATGGACGGCACTTTGAGTCTAAGATTTCGAGTAGAAAGCCAAACCTTATCCCCAATATAGAGTACAGGGATGTTTTTCCGATTGAGATCCGCAAAGTGTTTGTAACGATCCAGAGAGTGTTGTACCTTGATTTGCACCTGAGACCAGATTAAGGAAAAATTGTGAACTAATCTTGAGCTGCCGATACCGTGGAGTCAGGTAAGTCCAAGAAAGTAGGCAAGTAGGCAGACTTGGATGTCTTCCATATAGGGTGAAAAAAGGGGACATGCCTGTGGACTTATGCAGATGATTATTGTGGGAGAATTCTGCCCAAGGAAGCAACTTACTCTAAGTGGATTGTTGTTCAGAACAAAAGCATCAAATGTAGGACTCCAAATCCTGGTTGACTGGCTCAGTTTGACCACTCGTCTGTGGATGGTATCCAGAAGAGAACTTTAAATTGATTCCCAGAAGTTTGCAGAAGGCCCTCCAAAAGCTGGAAACAAACTGCACCCCACGGTCGGAGATGATCTCCCGAGGGCAGCCATGCAGACGTTAAATGTGATGAATAAACAGAAATGCCAATTTCAAAGCAGAAGGTAGACCCTTGAGGGGAACAAAATGAGCGAATGTGGAAAATCGGTCAACAACTACCCATATGCAAGTGTGACCAAGACTGATAAAAAGGTCAGTAATAAAGTCCATACTCATGCTGGACCAGGGATGTTCAGCAATGGGAAGCAGAAGCAGGAGATCGGCAGGAGATTGTCTAGGAGTTTTGTGTCTGGCACATACTTCACAGGCATGAATAAACTTCCGTACATCAGGGATCAAGGAGGGCCACCTGGAAGAACTGGAAAGAAGTGCTACCGCTTTCTTAGCCCCAACGTGTCCTGCGTTTTTGGAACTATGTGCCCAATTTAACAATTTTCTGCGCAAATGGACATCAACAAAGGAACGACCGATAGGAGGAGTTTTAATAGAAGATTGTGTCAAAGCCAAAATGTTCACAGGATTCATAAAGGGTTTGGCAGGCATGGAAGTTTTGGAGTCAGAGGGATCGAAGGATCGTGAGAGGGCATCAGCCCTAAAATTCTTGGAACCCAGCCGGAAGGTCAGAATGAGCTGGAACCGACTGAAAAATAGAGACCTGTTAGGGCTTACGGTAAATACCATAAACTTGTAGAACAGGCAGAAGAGGACTTCACCTATAGCAGCCGCCTTTCCCGTAGAGCTGAACACGCTCACAGGTACTCAAATGCCTCAGGTCTTAAACTCAGAGTAGTACAAGTTTATAATATAACCGTAGTGCAGGCGAGGGCCCAGTGGTAGAAGGTAGGAAAGTCAGAGCAGGCCGAGGTCAAAGGGCAACAGCAGGCAGCGGAGTGAGGTCCAGGCAAGGGTCAGGGCTGGCAGAAAGCAACATATCTGGAAAACAGACAGAGGTCAGGGTCACAAGCAATCCAACAAAGTCCAGTAAGCAAACCAGGGGTCATACGCAAAGAAACAATCCAAATAGCACAGGAGCAGAAAAAAGGAGCAAGTCAGCAACCAGAGACTGAAAGCAATAAGGCCAAGCCCTCCCTGCCTTAAATACACAGGTAGACCAATAGAAATGAGGGGACACACATGAAGAAATCAGCCGAGAGGCTGTAACTAATTTTCACCTTTTGCGCACGCACCCGGCTGTCGGTTTAGCCGGCCTTCTGCGGTGAATGAAAGAAGGATCCCGGCTGTCGCCTTGGTGACAGGCAGGACATGTGGGCGGAAGTGACACCCCGGTCGTCATGGTGACGCCCCGGTCGTAATGGTGACGGCTGGGACGCCAGAGGCAGCCGGATGCGAGCCGTGGTGACCAGCAGTGGAGCCGCGGCTCGTGACAGTACTTCCCCTTGAGGAGGGGTTGAGGTAGCCCGACATCCAGGTTTCCAAGGAAACTGTTTAAAGTAATCCTTGATTGTGGCACCCAGGAATGTTCCTCTGGACAATAGCCATTCCAGTTGACCAGGAAGTGAACTTGTCCTTTTTGTAGTCGAGGATCTTTTCAATTATGAATTCCTGGTGTCCCTTGACTCTGACGGAATGAGGCTTGTGAAATAGATGCATGCTGAACCTACGAGACCATGAAACATGTTTGAGTAAGGAGTAATGAAAAGTATTCGGGATCCTGAGTGAACGAGGAAGATTCAGTCTGAAAGCCACGGGGTTGATCTGCCTTGAAATGACAAAGGGTCCAATGAATCTGGGACCAATCTTCTTGCAAGGCTGCTTGAGTCTGGTATTGCGTGTAGAGAGCCAGACCTTATCTCCAACTTTGAATGAAAATGGTCTGCAATGCAGATCAGCATAATGCTTAGACTTAAATGAGGTCTGTTTAAGGGCTATATGAACTGTCTTCCATATCCATGAGAGGCGGGCAGCGGTGTGACGAGAATCCGGGAGGTAAGAGGGCACCAGGGTAGACAAATAATTAGACCGAGGATAGAATCCAAGGTTGCAGAAAAATGGAGACACAAGTGTAGAAGAGTGGCATGCACTGTTATAAGCAAATTCCGCCCATAGGAGCAGATTGGCCCAGTCATTATAACATTTAGACACATGCAACCGACGAAATTGCTCAAGGGATTGGTTGACCCTCTCAGTTTGTCCGTTCGACTGTGGATGATATCCTGAAGACAAACAAAGTTTGATTCCCAACAGGGTACAAAATGCTTTCCAGAAGGTGGCGACAAATTGGGAGCCACGATCTGAAACAATGTTGATGGGGAGTCCATGGAGCCGGAAGACATGCTGGATGAATAAGGAAGCCAGCGTTCTGGCACATAGCAACTCAGTAAGAGGAATGAAGTGGGCCATCTTGCTAAACCGGTCAACGACTACCCAGATGGTGTTAAGGCTGGATGAGCGGGGCAATTTCACAATTAAGTCCATTGATATGTGTGTCCATGGTTTAACTGGAACGGACAAAGACATGAGAGGGCCACCTGGAAGACTATGAGAAGACTTATTCCTAGCACAAATCTCACAGGAAAGTACGAATTATCTGGCATCAGCAGATCAAGAAGGCCACCAAACCAAACAAGATAGCTGTTCAATAGTCTTGGATACTCCAGGATGACCCAAAGTTTTGTTGTCTGGACATTCGGTGAGGACCATCTTTCCCAGGTGATCTAGTACAAATAACCTGCCCATGGGAGTCGCTGGATGTGCCAAATGCTGGAGCTTCTGAAGGATCATGCCAGGATCCTGGGTCAGGCCTAGAAATATGTCGGAGGTAGGGATAATAAAGGAAGGTTCAGCAAAAAGTAGATGCGTAGAGATAAAGCTGTGAGACAAGGCATCTGCTTTGATGTTTTTGGATCCTGGTCGGAATGTAAAAATAAAATTAAACGAGTGAAGAAGAGGGCCCATCAGGCTTTTTTGGAATTTAAGGTCTTAGCAGATTGGATATATTGGAGATTCTTGTGGTCCATGTAGACAGTAATCACCTGAATGAGCTGCTCCCTCAAGTCAGTGCCGCCATTCTTCAAATGGCCACTTGACTGCTAATAACTCCCGACTGCAAACATCATAGTGGTCTTCTGCAGAAGAGCATTTTCGAGTGACAAATGCACAGGGGTGCAGTTTGTGGTAGTAGGGTTCTTGCGCCAGCTCCTACATCAGAGGCGTCTACTTCGATTATGAACAGCAGTTCTGGATTTGGATGTCGGAGAACCAGCGCAGAGTTAAAGGCATTCTTGAGGGCCTTGAAGGAAGCCAAAGCTGAAGGAGACCAAGTAGTAGTATCAGCTCCTTTGTGGGTAAGGGCTTTAATGGGAGCCACTAAAACTGAGAATGAACAGATGAATCGCCTGTAGTAGTTAGCCAATCCTAAAAATCTCTGAATGGCTTTCAGATTAGTAGACCATATCCAATCAAGAACTGCCTGGACCCTACTGGGGTCCATAGAAAAGTTACTTGCGGAGATGAAATATCCTAGGAATGTGACTTGGGTAAGCTCAAACTCACATTTCTTCAATTTAGCGAAGAGGGGATGCTAACGTAGTTTGAGGAGGACCTTCCTAATGTGTTGTCGTTGAAGTTGCAGTGATTTGGAGTATATTAAGATATCATTGAGGTAAACCACAATGAATTTGCCCAGAAAAAATGGGTGTTGAAGGCTTTTCTTTGGCGGTTTAGACTTGGAACTTAGACAAGCAATCTCGTTTAGATGCAGAGTAGGCTTAGCAGATTGGATTCTTGTGTAGCAGGCTACATGTTTCTTCCACTGCTTGTGGACTTTTCAAAGTCGTTGCTATTTGCACATAATCACTTATGTAGGGCAAACTCCTGACTCTCATTGGATCCTTTACAGGTGTTGCCTAATTAGTAGGCTTCGGATATCGTATAACTCATTCATTTAGATTTATTTGTATCTCTATGTAACCTATATAAGGGACAAAACCACATATGTACATGTATGTATTAATACTAGTTGTGGATCTAAAAATGATACATAATAATAACCAATACAGTGAATCAAATTTTAACATTATGATAACATTATTAAATACAGATTACTTGTAATTGCCTTGGATGTTAATATACAAATTATGCTTTCTATTTAGCTTCAATATTAAGCATAATCCAAAACTATATTAATATATCCCTACAGAATCATCAAACATGAATAAAAGTGAATACTAAAAATATACATAAAATTCAAATTTAATTTAACAAATGATTGTTATTCCAAGCAGCTATTAAATACATACAACTAACAGTCCTATTGTCTCATAGAATCCAATAGGGGTCCCGATTAACCACAGACACTCGAAAGGATTAATAGGCTGTAAATAAACGTCCACACTTATAACAATGATCATAAACCATATTTGTATAGACATAAATCTATATTTAATTATCCATTCCATTAAATATTCCTCATATTTCGCTCATATAAAAGAACCCTTGGGGAAATGGACAAATAATAAACGCTAAACTAAAGAAAATCCTTTTAGCTACTTATATATAGGACAATAAATCTATGTCAGAAAGACTCAAATCTATAAATACCAGTCGTTAAATTGTATAGTCTCATTGAGGCCTTCTGTGTCACGATCGGCCTCTGGCTGCATTAGGATGCTGCTTGCCTTCTGCAGCTCCTGTTTGCCTAGAACTGTGATAGTCTTTGCCGTGGTTGTGTTCCACTGGTGGCATGGAGGTACTGTAAAGCACAACTTAGTGTGCTTGTAAAATTCTCCCTATTTTTCCTCCGTACTCAATCTTTTTGACAACCAATATAAGCAAGTACTTTTCTTGCTATCGAATTTTAGAGGGAGGGCATTGGAATGGGCAAATCCCTTTATTGAGACCAAAGACCCTATCGTATTTGGTTTGCAGCTTTTTACTGAAGCAGTGATCAAAGAATTTGGAGTTAATCTCTGCTCCTGATATTGGAGATAGAGGGCAGCCCTGTCTAGTACCATTTGAGATGGAAAAGGGGAGAGATAAAAAGCCTTTACTAAAAATTCTGGCTGTTTGTCCTTGGTAGAGAGCTAAAATGGAATGAAAAATATCACTCCGGAAGCCAAACTTAACTAGGACTTCTTTCATATACAGCCAGTGAAGCCTATCAAAAGCTTTTTCCGCATCTAAAGATAGTTGAACTAGTTCTGTAGCGGAATCTTGTACTAAGTCTATCACATTTAAGATACGTCTAGTGTTATCTGATGCCTGGCGACCAGGTATAAATTCCACTTGGTCCGGATGGATAAGATCAGGAAGAAATGGGTTCAGCCTGGTGGCAATTAATTTGGCAAAAATCCCTAAATCTGTGTTGAGTAAGGCAATGGGTCTATAGTTTATACAATCTGTGTGATCTTTGCCTGGGTTCGAGATCGTAATGATCTGTGCCTCCAACATTTCTCCTGGAAAACTATCACCGTTCATCACCTTATTATAGAAAAAAAGTGAGAAGTGGAGCCAAGATCTCTCTCTAGTGGTATAAAAAGAGTTAATGTATTAATCCGGGCCAGGGGCCTTATCCTTCGGCAGTGTCTTAATGACTGCTTCGATTTTCTGTTGGGAGAAGGGGAGGTTAAGGGATGCCAGGCTGTCAGCATTAAGGGTTGGAAGGTGTAAATGTTGCAGAAAAGTGGCTATTGAAGTTGGTATTGGTTGTGGCAGTCTGGAGTCATCTCGCAGATTAAAAAGGTCAGTATAATACTTAGCAAACAGGTTCGCTATGTCAGACGGGTTGTGCGATTTATTCCCACGGAAGTCATGGAGCATTTTAATTCTATTATGAGCCTGCTTGCCTCTAAGCTTTCACGCTAGCAGTCTACTGGCCCTATTGCCTAAAGTAGTGGTTCCCAAAGTGTGTGCCATGGCTCCCTGGGGTGCCACAATGATCTCACAGGGGTGCTACAGCCAGGGTGGTGGTAAGCAAGGCAGGGACTACTTGGTAAATATTTTGGCTTAGGGGTGCCTTGAAAAAATTATAAAGACCTTAAGGGTGCCTTGAATTGAGATAGTTTGGGATCCACTGGCCTAAAGTATAAAGTTTCTGACGATTTCATGCATGAGACAAACAAGGTGTAAAGTTGCTTCCTAATACGACTCAGTTCTTTTTGGAGTGATTGGGATGGATTATTCTGATTTTGGTACTAAAGGTGAGCCAGCTGGAATTCAAGATCTTTTTGGTGATGGAGGTATTGTTTTTTCAAATGGGCACCTATTTGAATGGTTTTACCCCTAACAACCGCCTTCAAAGCACACCAATGCATAGAGTGAGATGTATCATCTGGACTATTAGTTTGTAGGTAGAGCTCAAGGGCTTCTGAGAGGGCAACTGTCACGGGCACTAGGAGTCTTTACCCAGTATCACCCGCTGATGGTCTTATCAGAGCAGTTGAGTTGGTATATGATACTCTGATGGCAGGGTGATAATGGAACTGGAAACAGCAGATGGTTAGAGAATGCTCAGAAAGTCTATGACTAGCAGCACTGGTAAACAATAGGTAACTGAACACGAGGATCTGGATGGACAAGGACACGTGAGGGTAGTCAGTGGTCTGCGCACGGCAAGTTGTACCACTGCTATAGTGAGAAGAATGTCCAGGAGTAATAAGGAGGTGGAAGTCAGCGGTCTGCGTATAGCAAGTTGTACCGCTGTCTGTAGTGAAGGAATGGAATCCAGGTGAAGGTAACGGGGAAGTCAGTGGTTTGCGTGTAGCAAGTTGTACCACTGCTTATGTGAGAGGATATATGCAACTGGTGACACAGGGAAACAGGAATCAGTGGTTTGCCTCTAGCGAGTTGTACCACTGAATATATATGTGAGGAAGGACACGAGGAGATAAATGCAATGCAGAGTCTACGCGGGTACACTGAACTTGATCCCACGTTGAACTGCACACAATAATAATAATGAATGATTAGCACTGCACAGATAAGCAAAGTCACTAGAATAGTCCAGCAAAAGGAAACACAGTAAATAATAGCAATAGTCTCAGAGGATGGAAACTCCGGAGGAGAACAACTCAGGCCAGATGGATATGCAATACACCAGCACAGTCAATGAGAAGTATGCATACCGTGGTTCAGATGAGCAGGCTGTTAGAGATAGCTGCAGGGATACCTGAGCGGCAGGGAACAGATGAGATGAGAAGTCCTTGCAGAATGGAAGCGGCAGGTAGGTGCAGCGCACTGTAGGTAGGCCAGCAAGGACGACAAATACTCAGGAAGCAGTAGTATATCGAATTGAACAGCAGGAGACCATGGGAGAGTTGAAGCGATGTAGCAGAGCTGGAAGCCGAGGAGCGTAGACTCGATGCTAACAGGCAAGTTGACACAAATGGACACACTGTAGAAGCAATAGGCAGCGGGTCAGCTGACGGCAGGTAGAATGCAGACTGGAGCGCTGAGACGAGCAGGACTCTGTAGACACGCTGAATTAGCTAACAGGAATCAGCTGGAACAGTAGCGATGTAACACAGGAGAGTTTGAAGTAATCTGTAACTGTAGATATACGGAGACAGCGGATAGGAATCAGCTGCTGGAGTCACGATGAAACACAGGAGAGTTTGCAGTAATCTGTAACTGTAGATACACGGAGGCAGCGGATAGGAATCAGCTGCTGGAGTCACTAGGAACACGAGGAATAGAAGTGGTCTGGAAACCACAAACGGCAAACAGGAATCAGCATCAGCTGAACACACGAGCAGGCACTGGAACACCTTCAGAGACTCATGAGGAATGAGACTCCAAGATCAGGCCACGTGGTATTGACCACAGGTGCTTAATATAGGGAGTGTTGCCTGATCAGCCAATTAAGTTAAAGGAACAGAACTGAAGGTTAAAAAGGGACTGCACATGCGCAGTACCTCATTATAATGGACGGACACGGTTCCTAGCTACCTTAGAAGTAGCACTCACAGTCCGGTGAGTGACAGTACCCCCCCTTTTAAAGGTGGGCACAGAACACCTGGAACCGGGTTTGTCCGGAAATTTGGTATAGAACTTTTTCAAGAGGGCTGGAGCGTTGAGATCTTCAGCTTTGATCCATGAACGCTCCTCAGGACCAAAGCCTTTCCAATGCACGAGGAAACGAAGAACTCCTCGCGAAATTTTAGCATCCAAAACCTGAGTAATCTCAAAGTCTTCCTCCTGATGAACTTGAAGTGGCCGAGGTGCAGAAGGAGGGACCGAGAAACGGTTGATGATGAGAGGTTTGAGCAAGGAAACATGGAAGGCGTTGGAAATACGAAGACTCTTGGGAAGTAAAAGTTTGAAGCAAACTGGATTTATAACTTGAATGATCCTATATGGACCAATAAAACGGGGAGCAAATTTCATGGATGGAACCTTCAAACGAATATTCTTAGTAGATAGCCACACCCGGTCTCCGACTTTCAATGGTGGAATAGCCCGTCTCTTTTTGTCCGCAAAAAGACTTATATCTGGCAGATGTCTTCTTTAAACAGGTTTTTACCTGAGCCCAAATATTTTTGAAGGTTTGACACAAAGTCTCAACAGCAGGAACTTGGGTGGGCGGGAGGGCAGGAAATTCCGGGAAAGACGGATGGTGACCGTAAACCACAAAGAATGGAGTTTTAGATGATGACTCATGGTACATGTTGTTATGAGCGAATTCAGCCAAAGGAAGTAATTCTACCCAGTTGTCTTGATTGACTGACGAGAACATCCTTAGGAAAGTCTCAAGATCTTGGTTGACTCTTTCAGTTTGTCCGTTCGATTGGGGATGGTAGGAAGATGAGAGTGCTAATCGTATGCCCAAGGTCTTGCAAAGGGCCCGCCAGAATCTGGAAACAAATTGTACTCCTCTATCTGACACGATCTCGGACGGACATCCATGGATACGGAAAATTTCTCTAATGAAATGTTCAGCCAGGGTAGAAGAAGAAGGTAAACCAGACAAGGGAACAAAATGCACCATCTTCGAAAATCTATCCACCACTACCCAAATGGTGTTGCAATTCTTACTAGGAGGAAGCTCAGTAACAAAGTCCATACTAATTTGGGTCCAAGGCATAGATGGAATGGGTAGTGGCTGAAGCAACCCCGCTGGAGTTCTGCGGGGGGTCTTGAACTGGGAGCATAAATCGCATGCCGCGATAAACTCTTTGACATCTTTCCTCATAGAAGGCCACCAATAACTTCGAGAGAGGATTTCAAAGGTCTTGCGTTCACCAGCGTGTCCAGAGAAATGAGAAGAGTGAAACCATGAAAGGATTTTTTTCCTAAGAGCAGGAGGCACGAGGGTCTTCCCAAATGGTAGCACTTTAGTGGAAGAAGCAGCCAGAGAAACACATTTGGGGTCTAATATAAAGTGGTTAGGACTCTCTTCAACGTCTGAGGACGCCACAAAGGCTCGAGATAGAGCGTCTGATTTTTTATTCTTTGCAGCTGATTTGAAGGTTATGATTAGATCAAAACGGGAAAAGAAAAGAGACCATCTTGCCTGACGAGGATTTAAACATTGAGCAGACTGTAGGTATGACAAATTTTTATGATCCGTAAAAATTGTCACCGGATAACGAGCTCCCTCTAACAAATATCTCCACTCCTCCAATGCTACTTTAATAGCCAGCAACTCCTTGTCCCCGATGGTGTAATTCTTCTCCGCAGGCAGAAGACCCCGAGAGTAAAAGGCACAAGGATGGAATTTTTGTTGCTCCGATTTCTGGGAGAGAATGGCTCCTAAACCAACATTAGAGGCGTCTACTTCTAGGAAGAAGGGAAGCGTCACATCAGGCTGTCGAAGGATGGGAGCAGAGGAGTAGGACTCTTTAAGGAATTGAAAGGCTTGGAGAGCCTCAGATGACCATTGCTTAGTATTGGCCCCTTTGCGAGTTAGAGCCACAATGGGAGATGCAATTGAAGAGAAGTCTTGAATGAAGCGTCTATAGTAGTTGGCGAAGCCTAAAAAACGCTGAATGGCACGAAGAGTAGTTGGCTGAGGCCAAAGTAACACAGCATTCACCTTTTCTGGATCCATTTGTAGACCAACTCCGGAAACAATATAACCCAAAAATGGAATCTGGGGCAACTCAAATGAACATTTTTCTAATTTACAGAATAATGAATTTTTCCGGAGTCTGGAAAGAACTTCGGCCACTTGTTGGTGATGTGAAGGCAGGTCTTGGGAAAAGATGAGTATGTCGTCCAGATATACTACGACACATATATATAACAAGTCCCGAAAGATTTCATTAATGAAGCCCTGGAAAACAGCAGGGGCATTACATAACCCGAAGGGCATTACTAAGTATTCATAATGCCCATCTCTGGTGTTAAACGCTGTTTTCCATTCGTCACCGGACCTGATTCTAATCAAATTGTAGGCACCACGAAGATCCAACTTAGTAAAAATCCGGGCTCCCTTGATCCGATCAAACAACTCAGTAATCAGAGGAATGGGATACCGATTTTTGATAGTGATAGCATTAAGTCCACGAAAATCTATGCAGGGGCGTAATGATCCATCTTTCTTCTTCACGAAAAAGAACCCAGCTCCAGCGGGAGAAGTAGAAGGTCGAATAAATCCTCGCTGGAGTTTCTCTTGGATGTATTCAGCAGTAGCCTGAGTCTCAGGTAAAGAAAGTGGATAAACACGACCCCTAGGTGGAGTCTTGCCAGGTAACAGGTCAATCGGACAATCCCATGAACGATGAGGGGGAAGACGTTCAGACTGAGCTTTATCAAAGACTTCGGCAAATGAAGCATACTGAGGAGGAAGTCCCGGTGAGGAAGGTGAAATGGAGGTTTGCTGTATTTTACGAGGAACAACACGAGAAAGACAATGTTGGTGACATTCAGGTCCCCAAGACGTAACTTGAGGAGTGCGCCAGTCAATCTGGGGAGAATGACATTGAAGCCATGGAAGGCCTAAAACAATCGGACTTGTAGTAACAGGAAGGATTAAAAACGAAATCTCTTCTCGGTGTAGGACACCAATCTGAACGGTCACTGAAGACGTACTTTGGGTGATGAGACCGTTGATAATACGTGATCCATCAATAGCAGTCACTGTAATAGGAGTCTTCAGGGTAATCACTGGTAGGGACCATTGATTTACAAGGGATTCAGAAATGAAATTTCCCTCAGCTCCTGAATCAATTAGAGCTTGGGATTCAAAAGACTTAGTAGCAAATGAAATGGTAACGTTAAATGCACAGATTTTTGATTTCGTAGAAGATGGAGAGAACTCCAGGGACCCTAACTTTACCTCTCCAGAACTAGTTAGGGCCTGGCATTTCCCAATTTTTTGGGGGCATGACTGGAGCATATGTGTGGCATCAGCACAATAGATACAAAGTCTATTCTTAATTCTTCGATTCCTCTCTGCAGAGGTTAGTTTGGAACGTCCAATCTCCATCGGTATCACCGGAGGTGAAGCAGGACGAATTTGAGAAGTGGGACGAAGAGATGTTTTAGCTGAAGTAGTTCTCTCAGAGTCCCTCTCACGAAATCTGAGATCCACACGATGACAAAGAGAAATCAAATCTTCTAAAGACGTAGGGAGTTCTTGAGTAGTCAGTGCATCTTTAATTTTGTCCGAGAGCCCCTGCCAGATGGCGGCAATTAACGCTTCAGTGTTCCACTGAAGCTCAGAGGCTAAGATCCTAAATTGGATGATGTACTGTCCTACTGTACGAGAACCCTGTCGTAAACGAAGAATGCTGGAGGCAGCGGAAATAACACGACCTGGTTCATCGAATACATTACAAAACATGGAAATAAATTTGGCACTATCCTGTAACAATGGATCATTTCTTTCCCACAGAGGGGAAGCCCATGCGAGAGCTTGTCCAGAGAATAATGAGATGAGATAGGCCACTCTGGAACGATGAGTCGAAAAATTTTGAGGTTGGAGCTCAAAATGTACTGAGCATTGGTTGAGGAAACCTCTACATGTTTTGGGATCTCCATCATACTTTGACGGAGTTGGCAGGTGAAGCGTGGAAGCCGTAGACACCTGGGATGGCACTGGGGAAACGGAGGAAGGCACAGGAGCATCAACAGTAGCTGTGATATTCTGCACAGACGTTCTTTGGGAGGCTAACGCCTGGTAACACTGCAGCAAATGCCGTTGGCGAACTTCCTGTTGTTCCACACAGGTGACCAGATGCTGCAGCATCTCTTTAGCTGTGGGTTCCGAATCTGGGTCTGTCATGGCCTGATCTTACTGTCACGGGCACTAGGAGTCTTTACCCAGTATCACCCGCTGATGGTCTTATCAGAGCAGTTGAGTTGGTATATGATACTCTGATGGCAGGGTGATAATGGAACTGGAAACAGCAGATGGTTAGAGAATGCTCAGAAAGTCTATGACTAGCAGCACTGGTAAACAATAGGTAACTGAACACGAGGATCTGGATGGACAAGGACACGTGAGGGTAGTCAGTGGTCTGCGCACGGCAAGTTGTACCACTGCTATAGTGAGAAGAATGTCCAGGAGTAATAAGGAGGTGGAAGTCAGCGGTCTGCGTATAGCAAGTTGTACCGCTGTCTGTAGTGAAGGAATGGAATCCAGGTGAAGGTAACGGGGAAGTCAGTGGTTTGCATGTAGCAAGTTGTACCACTGCTTATGTGAGAGGATATATGCAACTGGTGACACAGGGAAACAGGAATCAGTGGTTTGCCTCTAGCAAGTTGTACCACTGAATATATATGTGAGGAAGGACACGAGGAGATAAATGCAATGCAGAGTCTACGCGGGTACACTGAACTTGATCCCACGTTGAACTGCACACAATAATAATAATGAATGAACAGCACTGCACAGATAAGCAAAGTCACTAGAATAGTCCAGCAAAAGGAAACACAGTCAATAATAGCAATAGTCTCAGAGGATGGAAACTCCGGAGGAGAACAACTCAGGCCAGATGGATATGCAATACACCAGCACAGTCAATGAGAAGTATGCATACCGTGGTTCAGATGAGCAGGCTGTTAGAGATAGCTGCAGGGATACCTGAGCGGCAGGGAACAGATGAGATGAGAAGTCCTTGCAGAATGGAAGCGGCAGGTAGGTGCAGCGCACTGTAGGTAGGCCAGCAAGGACGACAAATACTCAGGAAGCAGTAGTATATCGAATTGAACAGCAGGAGACCATGGGAGAGTTGAAGCGATGTAGCAGAGCTGGAAGCCGAGGAGCGTAGACTCGATGCTAACAGGCAAGTTGACACAAATGGACACACTGTAGAAGCAATAGGCAGCGGGTCAGCTGACGGCAGGTAGAATGCAGACTGGAGCGCTGAGACGAGCAGGACTCTGTAGACACGCTGAATTAGCTAACAGGAATCAGCTGGAACAGTAGCGATGTAACACAGGAGAGTTTGAAGTAATCTGTAACTGTAGATACACGGAGGCAGCGGATAGGAATCAGCTGCTGGAGTCACTAGGAACACGAGGAATAGAAGTGGTCTGGAAACCACAAACGGCAAACAGGAATCAGCATCAGCTGAACACACGAGCAGGCACTGGAACACCTTCAGAGACTCATGAGGAATGAGACTCCAAGATCAGGCCACGTGGTATTGACCACAGGTGCTTAATATAGGGAGTGTTGCCTGATCAGCCAATTAAGTTAAAGGAACAGAACTGAAGGTTAAAAAGGGACTGCACATGCGCAGTACCTCATTATAATGGACGGACACGGTTCCTAGCTACCTTAGAAGTAGCACTCACAGTCCGGTGAGTGACAGTACCCCCCCTTTTAAAGGTGGGCACAGAACACCTGGAACCGGGTTTGTCCGGAAATTTGGTATAGAACTTTTTCAAGAGGGCTGGAGCGTTGAGATCTTCAGCTTTGATCCATGAACGCTCCTCAGGACCAAAGCCTTTCCAATGCACGAGGAAACGAAGAACTCCTCGCGAAATTTTAGCATCCAAAACCTGAGTAATCTCAAAGTCTTCCTCCTGATGAACTTGAAGTGGCCGAGGTGCAGAAGGAGGGACCGAGAAACGGTTGATGATGAGAGGTTTGAGCAAGGAAACATGGAAGGCGTTGGAAATACGAAGACTCTTGGGAAGTAAAAGTTTGAAGCAAACTGGATTTATAACTTGAATGATCCTATATGGACCAATAAAACGGGGAGCAAATTTCATGGATGGAACCTTCAAACGAATATTCTTAGTAGATAGCCACACCCGGTCTCCGACTTTCAATGGTGGAATAGCCCGTCTCTTTTTGTCCGCAAAAAGACTTATATCTGGCAGATGTCTTCTTTAAACAGGTTTTTACCTGAGCCCAAATATTTTTGAAGGTTTGACACAAAGTCTCAACAGCAGGAACTTGGGTGGGCGGGAGGGCAGGAAATTCCGGGAAAGACGGATGGTGACCGTAAACCACAAAGAATGGAGTTTTAGATGATGACTCATGGTACATGTTGTTATGAGCGAATTCAGCCAAAGGAAGTAATTCTACCCAGTTGTCTTGATTGGCTGACGAGAACATCCATAGGAAAGTCTCAAGATCTTGGTTGACTCTTTCAGTTTGTCCGTTCGATTGGGGATGGTAGGAAGATGAGAGTGCTAATCGTATGCCCAAGGTCTTGCAAAGGGCCCGCCAGAATCTGGAAACAAATTGTACTCCTCTATCTGACACGATCTCGGACGGACATCCATGGATACGGAAAATTTCTCTAATGAAATGTTCAGCCAGGGTAGAAGAAGAAGGTAAACCAGACAAGGGAACAAAATGCACCATCTTCGAAAATCTATCCACCACTACCCAAATGGTGTTGCAATTCTTACTAGGAGGAAGCTCAGTAACAAAGTCCATACTAATTTGGGTCCAAGGCATAGATGGAATGGGTAGTGGCTGAAGCAACCCCGCTGGAGTTCTGCGGGGGGTCTTGAACTGGGAGCATAAATCGCATGCCGCGATAAACTCTTTGACATCTTTCCTCATAGAAGGCCACCAATAACTTCGAGAGAGGATTTCAAAGGTCTTGCGTTCACCAGCGTGTCCAGAGAAACGAGAAGAGTGAAACCATGAAAGGATTTTTTTCCTAAGAGCAGGAGGCACGAGGGTCTTCCCAAATGGTAGCACTTTAGTGGAAGAAGCAGCCAGAGAAACACATTTGGGGTCTAATATAAAGTGGTTAGGACTCTCTTCAACGTCTGAGGACGCCACAAAGGCTCGAGATAGAGCGTCTGCTTTTTTATTCTTTGCAGCTGATTTGAAGGTTATGATTAGATCAAAACGGGAAAAGAAAAGAGACCATCTTGCCTGACGAGGATTTAAACATTGAGCAGACTGTAGGTATGACAAATTTTTATGATCCGTAAAAATTGTCACCGGATAACGAGCTCCCTCTAACAAATATCTCCACTCCTCCAATGCTACTTTAATAGCCAGCAACTCCTTGTCCCCGATGGTGTAATTCTTCTCCGCAGGCAGAAGACCCCGAGAGTAAAAGGCACAAGGATGGAATTTTTGTTGCTCCGATTTCTGGGAGAGAATGGCTCCTAAACCAACATTAGAGGCGTCTACTTCTAGGAAGAAGGGAAGCGTCACATCAGGCTGTCGAAGGATGGGAGCAGAGGAGTAGGACTCTTTAAGGAATTGAAAGGCTTGGAGAGCCTCAGATGACCATTGCTTAGTATTGGCCCCTTTGCGAGTTAGAGCCACAATGGGAGATGCAATTGAAGAGAAGTCTTGAATGAAGCGTCTATAGTAGTTGGCGAAGCCTAAAAAACGCTGAATGGCACGAAGAGTAGTTGGCTGAGGCCAAAGTAACACAGCATTCACCTTTTCTGGATCCATTTGTAGACCAACTCCGGAAACAATATAACCCAAAAATGGAATCTGGGGCAACTCAAATGAACATTTTTCTAATTTACAGAATAATGAATTTTTCCGGAGTCTGGAAAGAACTTCGGCCACTTGTTGGTGATGTGAAGGCAGGTCTTGGGAAAAGATGAGTATGTCGTCCAGATATACTACGACACATATATATAACAAGTCCCGAAAGATTTCATTAATGAAGCCCTGGAAAACAGCAGGGGCATTACATAACCCGAAGGGCATTACTAAGTATTCATAATGCCCATCTCTGGTATTAAACGCTGTTTTCCATTCGTCACCGGACCTGATTCTAATCAAATTGTAGGCACCACGAAGATCCAACTTAGTAAAAATCCGGGCTCCCTTGATCCGATCAAACAACTCAGTAATCAGAGGAATGGGATACCGATTTTTGATAGTGATAGCATTAAGTCCACGAAAATCTATGCAGGGGCGTAATGATCCATCTTTCTTCTTCACGAAAAAGAACCCAGCTCCAGCGGGAGAAGTAGAAGGTCGAATAAATCCTCGCTGGAGTTTCTCTTGGATGTATTCAGCAGTAGCCTGAGTCTCAGGTAAAGAAAGTGGATAAACACGACCCCTAGGTGGAGTCTTGCCAGGTAACAGGTCAATCGGACAATCCCATGAACGATGAGGGGGAAGACGTTCAGACTGAGCTTTATCAAAGACGTCGGCAAATGAAGCATACTGAGGAGGAAGTCCCGGTGAGGAAGGTGAAATGGAGGTTTGCTGTATTTTACGAGGAACAACACGAGAAAGACAATGTTGGTGACATTCAGGTCCCCAAGACGTAACTTGAGGAGTGCGCCAGTCAATCTGGGGAGAATGACATTGAAGCCATGGAAGGCCTAAAACAATCGGACTTGTAGTAACAGGAAGGATTAAAAACGAAATCTCTTCTCGGTGTAGGACACCAATCTGAACGGTCACTGAAGACGTACTTTGGGTGATGAGACCGTTGATAATACGTGATCCATCAATAGCAGTCACTGTAATAGGAGTCTTCAGGGTAATCACTGGTAGGGACCATTGATTTACAAGGGATTCAGAAATGAAATTTCCCTCAGCTCCTGAATCAATCAGAGCTTGGGATTCAAAAGACTTAGTAGCAAATGAAATGGTAACGTTAAATGCACAGATTTTTGATTTCGTAGAAGATGGAGAGAACTCCAGGGACCCTAACTTCACCTCTCCAGAACTAGTTAGGGCCTGGCATTTCCCAATTTTTTGGGGGCATGACTGGAGCATATGTGTGGCATCAGCACAATAGATACAAAGTCTATTCTTAATTCTTCGATTCCTCTCTGCAGAGGTTAGTTTGGAACGTCCAATCTCCATCGGTATCACCGGAGGTGAAGCAGGACGAATTTGAGAAGTGGGACGAAGAGATGTTTTAGCTGAAGTAGTTCTCTCAGAGTCCCTCTCACGAAATCTGAGATCCACACGATGACAAAGAGAAATCAAATCTTCTAAAGACGTAGGGAGTTCTTGAGTAGTCAGTGCATCTTTAATTTTGTCCGAGAGCCCCTGCCAGATGGCGGCAATTAACGCTTCAGTGTTCCACTGAAGCTCAGAGGCTAAGATCCTAAATTGGATGATGTACTGTCCTACTGTACGAGAACCCTGTCGTAAACGAAGAATGCTGGAGGCAGCGGAAATAACACGACCTGGTTCATCGAATACATTACAAAACATGGAAATAAATTTGGCACTATCCTGTAACAATGGATCATTTCTTTCCCACAGAGGGGAAGCCCATGCGAGAGCTTGTCCAGAGAATAATGAGATGAGATAGGCCACTCTGGAACGATGAGTCGAAAAATTTTGAGGTTGGAGCTCAAAATGTACTGAGCATTGGTTGAGGAAACCTCTACATGTTTTGGGATCTCCATCATACTTTGACGGAGTTGGCAGGTGAAGCGTGGAAGCCGTAGACACCTGGGATGGCACTGGGGAAACGGAGGAAGGCACAGGAGCATCAACAGTAGCTGTGATATTCTGCACAGACGTTCTTTGGGAGGCTAACGCCTGGTAACACTGCAGCAAATGCCGTTGGCGAACTTCCTGTTGTTCCACACAGGTGACCAGATGCTGCAGCATCTCTTTAGCTGTGGGTTCCGAATCTGGGTCTGTCATGGCCTGATCTTACTGTCACGGGCACTAGGAGTCTTTACCCAGTATCACCCGCTGATGGTCTTATCAGAGCAGTTGAGTTGGTATATGATACTCTGATGGCAGGGTGATAATGGAACTGGAAACAGCAGATGGTTAGAGAATGCTCAGAAAGTCTATGACTAGCAGCACTGGTAAACAATAGGTAACTGAACACGAGGATCTGGATGGACAAGGACACGTGAGGGTAGTCAGTGGTCTGCGCACGGCAAGTTGTACCACTGCTATAGTGAGAAGAATGTCCAGGAGTAATAAGGAGGTGGAAGTCAGCGGTCTGCGTATAGCAAGTTGTACCGCTGTCTGTAGTGAAGGAATGAAATCCAGGTGAAGGTAACGGGGAAGTCAGTGGTTTGCATGTAGCAAGTTGTACCACTGCTTATGTGAGAGGATATATGCAACTGGTGACACAGGGAAACATGAATCAGTGGTTTGCCTCTAGCAAGTTGTACCACTGAATATATATGTGAGGATGGACACGAGGAGATAAATGCAATGCAGAGTCTACGCGGGTACACTGAACTTGATCCCACGTTGAACTGCACACAATAATAATAATGAATGAACAGCACTGCACAGATAAGCAAAGTCACTAGAATAGTCCAGCAAAAGGAAACACAGTCAATAATAGCAATAGTCTCAGAGGATGGAAACTCCGGAGGAGAACAACTCAGGCCAGATGGATATGCAATACACCAGCACAGTCAATGAGAAGTATGCATACCGTGGTTCAGATGAGCAGGCTGTTAGAGATAGCTGCAGGGATACCTGAGCGGCAGGGAACAGATGAGATGAGAAGTCCTTGCAGAATGGAAGCGGCAGGTAGGTGCAGCGCACTGTAGGTAGGCCAGCAAGGACGACAAATACTCAGGAAGCAGTAGTATATCGAATTGAACAGCAGGAGACCATGGGAGAGTTGAAGCGATGTAGCAGAGCTGGAAGCCGAGGAGCGTAGACTCGATGCTAACAGGCAAGTTGACACAAATGGACACACTGTAGAAGCAATAGGCAGCGGGTCAGCTGACGGCAGGTAGAATGCAGACTGGAGCGCTGAGACGAGCAGGACTCTGTAGACACGCTGAATTAGCTAACAGGAATCAGCTGGAACAGTAGCGATGTAACACAGGAGAGTTTGAAGTAATCTGTAACTGTAGATATACGGAGACAGCGGATAGGAATCAGCTGCTGGAGTCACGATGAAACACAGGAGAGTTTGCAGTAATCTGTAACTGTAGATACACGGAGGCAGCGGATAGGAATCAGCTGCTGGAGTTACTAGGAACACGAGGAATAGAAGTGGTCTGGAAACCACAAACGGCAAACAGGAATCAGCATCAGCTGAACACACGAGCCGGCACTGGAACACCTTCAGGGACTCATGAGGAATGAGACTCCAAGATCAGGCCACGTGGTATTGACCACAGGTGCTTAATATAGGGAGTGTTGCCTGATCAGCCAATTAAGTTAAAGGAACAGAACTAAAGGTTAAAAAGGGACTGCACATGCGCAGTACCTCATTATAATGGACGGACACGGTTCCTAGCTACCTTAGAAGTAGCACTCACAGTCCGGTGAGTGACAGCAACTCTGGGTTCCAGAGACGAAAGAAGGTAGGATGGCATTCTCCAGGGTCTAGGGGGAACCCTAGTTTGTTGAAGGTTTCAGGACCACTCTACTGATGTGTGATCTGACCATGTAATAGGAGAAATTTTCACTGAACCATTATGTTGCAGGGTCCATTTGTCGGTCAAGATCAAGTCAATCCTTGAATATGAATTTTGGACTGCTGAATGATAGGTATGTTCGCTAGCGCCTGGAGAATTGACCCGCCACAGATCATAGAAATCATACTCTGACAGTAGCTTACGAAAGGCAAGGGAACAGCCGACTAAAGCTCTTGCATTAGATGAACTGGTGGTTTGAAATTTATCTATTTTAGGGTCTTACGTTAAGTTGAAGTCTACAAATATAATCAGATGACCCTGTCTTACTCTAGACACTTCCTCAAGCACTGTTTTAATAAATGGCGAGTGTTAGAAGCATATAAAGAAACTATGGTCACCTGTCTATCATCTAAGAGTCCTACTAGTATAAGGTAACGGTCCAATTTATCTTCAACTTTTATATGGAGAGTAAATTGCACTTGAGAGCTGAATAGGGTAGAGACCCCATTCCTTTTAAATGGGCCAATGGCAAAGTAGGAGATCGGAAATTGGGGCCTAGTTAACTAGTCGAGAGATGGCATCACTTGAGCAAAGAATGGGGAATTGAGGAGTGGGAAGAGCGGAAAAAAAACCAACAAGAGAGAAAAAACAAAACTAAGATGGGGCTAGAGTATTTGCCAAAGAGGAGAGGTAGTGGCAAAGTAGGTAACATGTGGGGGTGGGGGGGAGGCTGACGGCCGCCTATATGACAACCCAGTATAGGGGGAAGATATAACAAATAGTCTTTCAAACATTACTTTATAAGTCGTAATGGGGTTGAGAACCAATTGAAACATAGTGAATAGAGTTATGGAAAATCAACCATTAATATGACCATAAGAAAGTATAACCTTTAGACAAGATCTAGGCATAGGAAAGAAACAAATTTATGCACATGGTAAGCAATGAACAACTAGAGAATATAATATAAAATGTCCTGCCCTCATCATGAAGTGAGGTCTGGGCACCGGTGCCCCAGCACCAAAACCAGGGGGAGTGCTGGGCTGGCACCCAGAAATAGCCCTCACGAGGTAGATTGTGTGTGAGCAACCAACACATGGAAAGTGTGTTATACTAACATGTACAGAATGAAAATGTGACAACACAGCCCATATTTTAAGCATAACACATAGGAGGTAAGTATACTCATCCAGCCACAGATGTGGGCATGGACAGTCTTAAAGAGTTACTTTCTAGTCCTTCTGGACTTGAGACCATTCTGTACGAAGAGGAGATTTCCGTGGAGCTAGGCCTGATGAAGGAGAAATTTGCCATTTATCAAACAGCTTGAAACCTGCTTCTAATGATGAAATAACATGTGTAGATCTATTGAGATGAATCAACAGTTTTTCTGGAAAGCCCCAACGATAGGAGATGGCATTGGCCCATAAAGCTGTTGTAATTGGTTGTAAGGAACTCCTTTTGTTGATAGTAATCAAGAAATGGTCCTTAAATAATTGTAGATCGCCAAGTATGATCGTGCTGTCGTCATTCCGTACAGCTCGGAGGATAGCCTACTTGGTGGTAAAGAAGTAAACTCGAAGGAGAGTGTCCCTTGGTTGGTTGCCTACTGCTGAATGAGGATGGGTTTTTAAGTGGGAGGAGTTTACATTTTGATGTGATATTTACACTTTTACAGTGTACCTCTTTGTATTTTTTCACCTCCCCTTAAACTGAGATACTCTAGTTTTTGGAGGCATCAATAAAGCCTGGAAGGTAGGCAAGAACCTTGAAGTACTATATAAGAGTGCTTTCACAAAATCAATGTGATTTGTGGTGTTCATCCAGTGCACTTTGTAAGTTAGGTTCTTTCTTTATATGCTATATTATTGAGCCTCTTAGTATTTCTGAGATTCCACAGAAAACCTTAAAGGATATGGAATAACAGCAAGGGTGAATGTTCCATTCTTTATATACTTGATCCATATGAAATGGAGGGCCATCCTTTATGATCTGGTTGGTACAGAGTTTAACTGTTCATGACAGACACATCAGAAATGAAATAATCAGGACTATATTCAGCACAATGTAATTTACATGATTACCATAGCCACATGGATTACCATAAGACTTACTGTTTTATCAGTAATTCTATTTCATTGTGAATAAATAGTATATGGAGGAGGAGCATCAGTACCCACTCAGCCTGTTTGAAAGAGGCCAGGCTTAGTAGATGTTACGTCTCACTGGAGACAACTACCAACCGGTATTGGCACTGGCCTTCCCAGGGCGCGGAGTTTAACGGACCCCCGGTCTTCTCCTAGAACCGCCGCAAGGCAGGATGGATTTAGCTGCTGGAGGCCCGCAGGTCCCGACCCCTAGGTTAGCCCACCCGCGTGGTAGAGAGATAGTAGTATGGTGAACGGTTCTGGGAACACAGTAAAAGGCCTCGTCTAGCTGGATATAAAACAGCTTAACCGTAAGAAGTAGGACGCCAGACGTACCTTGCTGTCTAGTAGAGAGGCACGAGGAGACAAACACGAGAGGAGTCATGAACTGTAGCCAGTTTGGTACATAGAAGGTCAGCCAGTGCGTGTTGCCAGGGATTCAGCAGATGCAGGGTTAATCAGATAAGCCGGGTCGGTACACAGAAAGTCAGCCAATATTCACAGGGAGAAGTGCAAAGGGAAAGCACAGGGATCAGTAGCAGCGAGACACTAAGTACACTTGTTGCTCTGACACAGGAGAGTGTCAAAGTGAAGACTAAATTGTGGGGAAGTTTGAATTCCCCGTCTCTCAGGTCACTTGATCAGACAGACACACCTAACAGTAGAGATTGGAGAACAGTGCTAGATCATTGAAGCCTGTGGGGAACCTGACCAATTATAGCAGCACCACACTAAAGCTACATACAAAGGGAAAAAGAATAAAGTCTCTGTTGAGGAGGCAATCTTATTAGATCCACATCAATTCATTAAATATTACATATTATTATTTCTTTATTTATTATATTTATTGCACTTTTACAATACCTTTTGTCTTTATAGTTTTGTTTTTGAGACTTTGAGGAGAAATTGTTCAGACATGACTACCTTAAAAAATAGAGCTAATGTATCATCTTAACTTCTAAGAGACAGAGAGAGGATAAAGCAATAGACTAATTTAAAAATAAAATAGGGAGACTGATTTTTGAAAAACAAAACAAGAAAAAAAGTGAGGAAATAAGATTCATAGGCAATTACTGCCAACAATGGGAGAAGAGCAGAGGTGTCCTGCAGAAGCACTGGTCCACTTTACTCATTGATGAAGATCTTAAAGTGATATTGGGATCGAAAATATCCATTAGCTGAACCACAAACAGAAGAACAAAGTCAAAAGTTGTAGGCTCCTCTCAATGTGGAAAATGCAGGGCATGTCGGTTTGCGTAAAGTGGAATCAATAGATCAATATTACATAGATCACAAAATAAAAGATAAGATTATTTTAATTGTGACACCAAAGAGGTAATATATGTTTTACAATGTTCCTGGAAAGATACTATATAGGTATGACCACAATGCCCCTAATAAAATTAATTTTGTAACAATACACAATAAAACATGTAAAACATTAACATCAGTGACAAAGTACTTTCTAGAAGAGCTTTGGATATGAATATTCAGAATATTTATAATTCATTATTTGCTTCACCTGTTTTCAAGCCTTTGTTCATTTGAAAATGGG
The DNA here is from genome assembly GCF_038048845.1 of Mixophyes fleayi. Lineage (NCBI taxonomy): Eukaryota > Metazoa > Chordata > Amphibia > Anura > Limnodynastidae > Mixophyes > Mixophyes fleayi. The sequence continues at coordinate 51,348,975 of NC_134409.1, read as the reverse complement.
CCTAGCTATTCACTGTCTGCTACCAGCGTATACCCAGGTTATAATAAAGCTTTTTGTTTGCACTACTTAAAGGCGCCAGTTTATTCAGTTTCTGAAGACACACTGGGTATATTTAACACTAGATATCAAGTACATAGAGAAATATAATTTGCAATGAGAATAATTATTATATAAAATGTCCAATAAATGGAATAGAATTTAAATTGAATACACTAATTATCCAGTAATGTGGTACAAAGGGAATAAAACAACTCTCATCAATGAATAAGTAATAAATATACCAAAAAATTAATATACACAATAAAAATGCAACCCTTCTATATATGTCTGATTATATCTGATTTATTATTACGGGATCTTCAAGTAAATAATATGAAAAAATAAACTTGTATATATATGTTAGCAGTGAAAAATAGCTGTAGATGATGAAGAAAAGTGTTTCTAGTAAAAGGAAGGGCAAATAAACATTGTAACAAAACTATAAAGACAAAAAGTATTGTATGAAACAAAAAGGTGTACTACTTACATGTCATAAGTATGATTAAAATATAATACCAAAACTCAGTAAAGACACCTATAAGTTGTTTCGTATAATATTTGTAACATTTCTGTAATCACAACCTTACTCTTTTATTTTAAATTTAAATTAAGTAAATAATTTAAGTAAAATAAAAAAAACCCAGACATGATAAAGTGTAGAATTTTAATGAATTAATGTATGCCTGCACATCAGAGACTTATTTATTTTTCCCTTTGTAGTTTTCATGAAATATTGTCTAGCTCTGGGAGAGCACCACCATAAATAAATAAATAGCAAATAAATAGGACATCTATGTAGGATAGAAAAGATAAATATAGAAGGAATGGAGGGAGGTCCATTAATGTTTATCATTTTCCTGTGCAAATAATCAGATAACATTAAAGGTAAGTGTAACCTTATTTTTATACATTTTATGAACTCCACCCAAAACTTTTTTTAACTTTTGATGGAAGTTATCCTTTAAAGGGTTTGCCCACATTTGGATGACCGTCAATTCTCTAGTTAGTCCCATCAATGCACTGTCCCCCCGGAACTTCCACTGCTGAGTCGCTAAATCTCCACGTTTAAATCTTGGAGAGGACAGACCGATCAGTGCTGTCTTTCTGAGATCAGCCTTAAAATTCTCACACAGACATCTGGCTGTTGGCATGATATCTGAGCAAAGAAATCAGGAAGCAAATTGGCTATGTGTGTGCTGACCTCAGACAGCACTTTAAATTTGTTATTAGGTAATGGGATCAGCAATTAAGTCACATATAGTTGCCCCCAATAATCCTCAACGGATGTGTCTTCTTTCAGTTAGTTCTCTCTTTTTATCTTAGACTTGGCAGCTCTTTTTACTGCACCACTGAGTGTTGTTATAAAACAGCATTTATACTTTAGGTATAAATTTACCAATTATGGTTATAGAGTTAATTAGTTTTGTTTATTTAAGTTTTTGGCAGAAATTGCAACTTTGTCGGGAGAGGAATGGGGTATACAGGATGGGCGATTTGTCAACAATGGTATGCTTATGTAATTCATTCCTGTTAAACTTGTTGTGTATAAACATGTTTTCATTGACTAAGGGACAGTATTTTAATATGTTTTAAATGTGAAGCTTTCTTTTATTAATTTTAAGGATTCAATCCCCTTCTATGCTTTATCCAAACAAATGATGATCCCTAGACTGCCTTGAGAGATATGTAGTTGAAAAGTTAAGAGCATGATGCATTTAGATTGCTCAGCTAATCAGACACATACATACATACATACATACATACATACATACATGGATAGGTGAGTAAGATTCTGCTTTAAATAGAAGGTATTCTCATACTCAAAGTCCATTTTTAAATGTCAATACTGACCCACTAAATAACATGAAAAAAGGATGTTGCTGATCATAACTTCATGTGGTTATTGTATTCTATTCCACCTTCAACATTACCTCTCATATTAAAGCAGCAATTCTGGTTATTCAGTTGTCTCTTGATTGCTCCTTCTGTTTAATGGAGGCCCTGGAACAGCAATTTTTTTTCTGGGGTACCGCCTTTCTGTACTATAGTGCAGGAAAAAATATTCTTGTTCACCATTCTACAATGGCCACTGATATGAGTGTCTAGTCTTCCCAGGCCTCTGCAAAGGAGCAGATAAGTTAAAGTTTAACAAGTAACCAAAAATTGCTGATTTAAAAATGATTGTAAGCTAAAGCAGAAGACTGCAGAGTGAATGTTATAAGTAAATTGAAAAGTTTCCCTACTGCATATATGGGGGTCATATAAGGTCACCTCAGTAGACTTAGAATATGAAAATGTATTCTTAGGTCCAAATTCATGAGTGTTCACAGAAATTACAAAGCATTGAGCCAAAAGAGGTTTTCCACACTTAATGCAATCCAGAATTCAACTTGGATAGAACAAGCTTAAACATTTATTTTTATTGATTTTCCTATGCAGTGCAAATAGAATATTGAAGTGCCCATAGATCATTTGTGCTTTACTAAAATACCTTTCCTCTTCTGCTTCACACATTGTGAATGATTTTTACCTCTCGAATGGAGCCACCTGTTTCTAAAAGTATTTAGCATGTTCTTGCTCAATGAATATCTGCATTTTATATTAATATGTTAGCTAGACTGCTGGCCAGTGGTAGCTTTGACATGTCCTTGTATTTTCATATATTTATTGGAACAAGCATGGCATGATGTAAATGGAAATGTAATGTACATTTAATCTCTTTGTTGACACAGCAGTGGAAGAAATTTGCTTGTAGGTTTTGGAAAGAGAATAATGGTTCCATAGTACATTATTTTCAATTAAAATAGCGTAGAGCTGGTTTTGCTCTGCTGTCATTACATAAAACTAAATGTTGACATATTTTTCACTTTTATATTGATCTCCATCATTAACCTGCAAATGACAATTTTCAGAAAGTGATTCTCTCAATAACCACAAACTTTATTGCAGTTTAGTTAATCATTCCATCACACAATAATATACCATATGGTGGTAGGCATAATTAAAATATCTACCGTAAATGGTTTATGGAAGGTACTGATCACAATGTAAACAATAAGCTTATTATTTATGTAGTAATAAAGGCAAAAATCTATCATTTTGAAAATGAACATTAAAGAAACATTTTTTATGTTAAATTATTTAAATCACTTTTATGTATACCTTGTTTTCAAATGTGACATCTGTGTTAAGAAAATTGTACTAATCCCTTTATGACTAAATATAGGATCAGACTCATTTTGACATATATTCGATAAGTCGGTTCAATAGGAAAAACTTTATAAATAGCCATTAAAAGATTACATTTCCAGAACATTTTTTTATTATTAGACCATCGGTAAAAAGGAGTTATTCAAGTGTCAAATTTGGTGTAATTTACAATTGTATTCCGCAAAATATGGGATAGTGTTTGCTAATCTGTAACATAGAACATCTGTTATGTATAAATAAATGATGGTGATGATGATTGTAAGCAATGGCTGCTTTATCTAAAGGATATTAATAGACAGTATTCTGGACATGAATTGGTATGAATATTCATTCATTCATATGAATTAAAATATTATATGCTATATGTTAAATACATGTAAATATTTGATACTGTATATAAATCATACAGGTGCGTGCTGTGAATAATATAGCCATATAATAGCAATAGAATGATCTAAATAATCTAGATCCCAGAGATAGTACTTGGTCTACAGTTTAAAGATAGCAACCAACATGTGACATACATATGCATATTCATATTGGCTTTTCATTGTACCATCATTGTCTTAAAGGATTGGTCTACTTTGTGGATTATTATTACCGTTTAATTGAATTTATTTGCTACTACTAGCATATCTGCAGTACTAAGCTTCTTATCCACTGGCACCAAAAATTATGGTTTAACTAGCGTTTTTCTTATTGCTAATTATTAACTCCAACATGTTTCGACCTGAACTGGTCTTTTTCAAGGTGCACCTCAGGTCGAAACATGTTGGAGCTTGTTTACTGCTGATTTTAATATCTCTTACACTGAATGGATGTTTATGTTTGGTGTACTCAGCATACGAACCAGTTTGGAAACTTTGTGGAACCTTTACCAACTGCCTGAATATTTCATCTATCTGGTATGAGTAGATATACTTTGTTTTTATACTGTATATCTTGGTGATTATATGAATTTTTATCCAAGCAATATCACACTAGAGATATTTTATTTCCTTTTTTATGCTGGTGAAACATCTAAAATTCGTGTCAATGGAAATATCCCATGGATGGAGACTTTGTGAAAAAGACAAGTTACCTTTTGATGAGCCTATATTTCACTTGACTCTTGTGAGTACCCCACCATAGGGGGTGTCTACATATAAGAGAAGATCTTCTGTGTTTATTGAACAATATAGTTTTGTTGTTATATATATTAATTGGACTGTATTACACTATATTGTCCTTTTTTCTCTCTGTTCCATGATCACATGAATACTTGTGAGAAATAAGAATCGGAGGGTGGTCATCACTAAATTTAAGTATTATTTTTATTATTTATTCAGAAAGAATATTTATAAGCGCCTGTAGGTCTTCATATTATTGTATTTTGAATATAGGAGTGGAGTTGATTGGTTCCAATGACCCCATTTTCCCTCGTACTAGGGGTGGAAGCATTTGTGTTTTTTGGATGTTGCCTGCTCTGTTTAGAATTGTTCACTGCAAGTATGACAAGAGAGGCCCTAAAGCCGAAACACACTTAAACGCATACAGTTCAGGTCCATATACAAAAGCACTACCTAGCAAGGGTTAAATATTTTTCTGCAGTCCCCTTATAGCCAATGGCATCCATGTTTGCGGGTTCTGGGGTTTGCAGATAAAAACCCTCTCTGGCTGCTGTTCTGCCTCAGTCTCTGCAAAAACTTTTGAGGGACATTACAGGAAGGATCAGTATCAGCAATCTATTTCTTACTGCCTGTATAGTTTGTTTTTATATCTTACCTATATTCTCCATTGTCTGTTCTTGTAGTTTCATTCTTTCTTTCCCCGCCTTCCCTTTTTTTCCTTCTCCTTTTCTTTTACCTGCCCCCTTGCTCTATGTTTCAAAATTTCTGCTGGTCTGGCTCCATTATCCAGTTCAGCCTGGTTTTATTGTAACCACTTGAATCTTTCCCTGAGTATGTTCCTCGGTGTGTACTTGTTTGTCAATCCATTTAATGTTATTTTTTTATTAACCTGCCCCCTCTTTCTATCAAGCCCTTGCCGTGTCTTTCCGACCTGGCATGGAGGTGTTTCTCCACTGCCATTTTCTGCCCCTTCCCGCCATCTCCCTTACTGCCCACCAGCATCACTTTGCCATGGCACTATCACAGCCCCGGCTGCACCATTCGACTTCTCACCACGATCTACACAGCCAGGGCCCCCTTTTAGTCATGCAAGGGGCTTGGGCAGTTGCTTAGCAACCACTAGCTGTGGCACCCGACTGTTGTCCCCATTCCTCGGAGCGAGCAGCTCCTGAGGACCTCTCCTTTATTGCCCTGAGAAAAATGTTGATGTGTCAAATACTTATTTCACCCACTGTACAGGTTCATTTACCCTAGCTGTCTACCACAATGGCTGGCAGGTTTATGTTTTTTTTGCAGTGGCCAACTTAGATACCAGGACGTACGTCAGGCTAGGACATGTTTTGTTATCTCCGTATGAGAAGCAGCATGTTTAGTAGGAGGAGGAATTAGTTTGGTGTCTATAGGACAACCACTTTCAAATTAAGGTTGGTGGCCGACCCAGTTTATCGCCGTTTTTTACCGATATTGTAATGGGTTGAGTGTTGATGAGACCAAACAGAGTCACCATGTTTACTGGCATTCAGACTACGTCTCCCACACTGGGGAGGCTTGGCGTGCCTCACCATGGGCTAATTGGGATTTTTCCCTTACTACATCTAAATATACCCTGATACCATCATCTCATCATTAACAGTGTGTTTGATTTATAGTTTAATAGTTTTCATATACAGAATTTGTGTTTCATTATTTCCTGCTGCCAATTAATATGTATTTCCTTTATGCATATTTCATAGCTAACACTTACACATATTTCTACATTCAGACAGTTATATGTATCATGAAAAGCACACCAAAGAACACACAGGTTTTGCTGAACCACTTTGCTGTTTATTCAGTCTTGTCAGGAATGGCACATACAGCTTCTGCAGCAGACTCAGCAATGACACCAAAAATCACACCAAAATATTTACAAGTCCCGTGACCCTAACGCTGACTCCTAACTAGACACCAGCCACTTATTCGCATTGGTCGCACCACTCACAGCACAAGTCCAGCTATGTTTGCTTCCTTCCAAGTAGTACATTAGCTGTTTCCTTAATTAATTAGACCCAGGTGCTCCACCTGTGTTCCTGTGTGAAAGTGTGCAGACTTAACCCTGTTGTATCCTCAGCCTGCAGATACTCAGGGAAACTACTTTTCTTTCCTTACTAGTATGTTGCAAACTGCCCCTATTACCAAAATACATTTAAATGTCATTCCATTAAAAGGAACAGAAATTCTAGGAAAGGTTTGAAGCCAGAGGCAGGCACACCAAAATCTGGGGCGTGATTATCAAGTTGCCTGATGATTGGTAGACACAAGTTTATTTGTCCTTCTGTCAGTATTTGAGTTGCTTTACAGAGCAAGTTGCCGTGTCTGCTGGGGATCTAGGATTCTCCATATATGCATCCATGTAGATTGTGCTCTAATTTATGTGTCACAATCGATTAAAATTAGACATTGCCAATTTGGTGAGGATCTAGCCTTTTGACACTTGGAGATAAGACCTCAATGTCCAAAAGCTCACCCATGGCACCGTTGCGGTGTATATCTATCTATATTTGTGTATACCCTGATAGGTTTACATCATTTGCAGGTGGTGTGGATATAAGGCACAATAGGCAAAGGATGACTGGTTTGTCATGACTAGCTGCCACTCAGTGTCTTGCCATTACAGGGCATACCCAGTTTACGAGACTGACCATTCTGGGTACACTTAACAAGAAGACTCAGATTTATCATTAACTCTAAAAACCAGTGAGTGTCCCTTATTAGGTTGTACATTACATGTTTTTGCATTGACCCGGTCTAATTTTACCTAACTTATCCGACTTGATTACAAGAGTGTTATGTCAGCTCTTTGTTCAGTGAATATTGAGGTTTTACATTGGGATGCAGTCACATTTCCGACACTGGAAATGTTGACAGTTAACCTGTCAAATGTTGGCAGGCTAAATGCCGACACTTCCATTCTAGGGACAACTTGAAAATGTCGACAATCACAATGCTGGCTTTAAAAGACTAATGCTGGCGGATAGCCGCTGAACCCATCAGCATTGGTTGTTTAATGTTGGCTTTGTGATTGTCGTTATTGTGAATATCAACAATCACACTGTCGACATTTTCAAGCTGTTCCCATGGAAATGTCAGCATTCCAGATAATGACATTTTTATGTTGACGGGTTAACTGCTGACATTTCCAATGTTGGCATTTAGTATCCAACCCGTTACATCAGCTATAGGTGCCCAATACCAACTCTATCTTAGGGCATATTATGCTGTACTATTTGGACAACACAATAACAACGTGATCATGACCAAGTTTAAGGCTTCACTCGCTACACTGGACACATGTTTATATCTTAGCTGAAGCACTGGCTTCATGAGGGTGCAATATGTTCATGTCTCACAGAGTGGAAGGCCTGGTGCTTTCAATCAATTTAGATAACATTGCGCACCATTATATACCATTCACTACCTACACTAACCTACACAATCAGAGCATATTATGACAATATTCTACAGAATAGTACAAATGAGATCATCGCAGAGTCTATTCTTTTATTCATTACACTTTGCACTATTTTTATACTCTTTCTGAAACACTGTCTTACATTCGCCACAAGGTGACACACTCCTTTGTGATAAAGGTGGCAAAGCCTCCCCATGAATATATATACTGATAAAATAAGGCTAAAGGAAAGTTTACTGTCTGGGGATCACCTACAGCTATAGTCTCTTGAATGGTTGTATGGAAGAGACACTCGCTGTGTGACCACAATTCAGAGGTCAGAGAAGTACCATTTATGTAACGGGCTTTGGTCTCCATTGCTCCACGTACAGACCCGACTACAGTTCTCCCTTGACTAAACCGCAAATGGGAGCAACCTTTTCGCATCCATCAATTCTGTTGGCTTAGCACAAGAAACTCAGCACTCATTCCATTAGGATTGGGGCAGCTACTGCTGTGGCTTTGGGGCCTGCCATGAGGCTATAATGCAGCTAGAAAGGGGGAAGTCTGATACCTGCGAGGCCTCGCAGGCAACACACATTGATAATCACTGGTTGCTCCCTAGGCACATGTTATTCAGAAGCACACATAAGGTGTGTAATATTTTGAGGTTCCTGACACACCATGTAGGTAAGTACGTTTGGAACTATATCTCTCCTTCAGCTGATCCGACTATAGGTCAGGCAGCCTTTTGTAGTAGGTAGCTAGCAGTCTACAAGTGTCTGTCACGTTTGTTCCATGGGGATGCAAAACATTGACGAAATTTTGATTTTCATAATTTATAAGGTCTATTGCCATTATCGGCTTGGACCTATAGCACTATGACATCTTTTCTAGTAGGTTTGGGATGGCTTTCAATGCGTTTTCTGTGGCAGTATTCAAGCACTCAGGGGATGGTTGCCCGATGCACTTCTGGACTTACATCAGGACTGCTTTAAAGTGTATGCCCGACTTCTGCTCTCGGTAACCCAAGGCTTTGCTGTTTGTCACTTTTAGTGAGTGCATAAAGGGAATTTTTTCTATTTTTTCCTCGGGCAAAGATCTGATGGGCTACGTGCCTCCGAGGTTTTCTAGTTTTTTTTTACCTTCATATGGGTTACCGCACCCTTCCCCACTCCTGTCCCCCTCCTTTACCAGTGACTGTTGCTGTGTAGGTTGTTTATTTGTCCTTCTGGACAACATTCATCACAAGGGTAATTGGTTTGCAGGTGTGCTCATGGCTGACATGTAAAACGGTGGCTAATCATGCATGGGAACCCTTGGTGTACAGGCACTATATGACCTATATACAGCCATCCTTTCCCCACCCCATTGAATTTCTTGGTTGGTTAAAAAGAGAGCACTGACCGAATCTACGGCCATTGTAGTCTCAAAGGTTCTGGATCAAGGCCCTCCCATCATACTTGTTATTAAGTCTGAGAAAAATTACCTTTGATATAAACTATTTCTCATATTATTGTGGATTACAATGGAGACATTAAATTTCTGTTTCCTGCTAACACATCTTCTGTTGATAGGGGAATTAAGTCTGATTTTCATAAGCTAGAAGGAAAGTCAGCAGTAGTCACGATTCATTTTCCCTTGGCAAAATTAAAATTCCAAGGTTGCCTGAAGAGAAGACTAAAGAGAGAGAGAGAAAAAATAGATTTACTGGGCTAGATTATCCGTGTGAGCAATGTATATTTTCTTTTTTAAAGAAATTAAGTGAAATTGGCAGACATTTATTAAGTCTTCTTACACAACAAACTCTCAGAACACATGAGAGTGTGTTAATTTCTCCTACAGCCAGGAGAAGCTTAAGTAAGTAAGTATGATGAAGAGTATATAAATAATCTATTATTTTATATATGAACATAACATATGAACATATTCAGCCACAATTGAATTAGATAGGTGACTAGGAACAAGCCCTCCCTCCCCCATTGCAAACATTTGGCTTGTGAATACTTGTAAAACTAGTCTTCAGTTGGTCAGTAATTAGCATTTGAATGCTGTGAGTGGTTCCTGTGAAAGATAGTCTCCGCCCACATGAAGGGTTTGCACATGATTCAGAAAAAACTCTGTCTCTTGATTCCTGGTGCCCAGACTGAGGGGACATGCTGCCATTTGCTCCTAGGTATACATGCAGGGAAGGGAGTAACCTCATGTCCTACAAAGGCCCTGACTAGTAGGAACGATGGAGTTTGAATGAAATAAATGAAAGGTGAGTGTGAGACTGGAATTGGAATGTGTTGTTGAATGGAAGATGGACTTTGAATCTTGATGCATATGTGTAGAGTACATGAGAATGAATGATCATTTATACAGCTGGTTTAATGCTGTAATGGAGTCATGGAAGCATTGGTGTTATACATAGTTATGTGGTTCTGTGTTGGTTTAATGCTGTAATGGAGTTTTGTATGGAAATAGTTTGCTTTATGCAGTTTAGTGTAAATGCATAGAAAGTGATTGGATTTTTCAGGAAGTGGTCAGATTGGTAAATATAACCTTTTGTTAGACAGTTGGTTTAAGGGGAAAGTAGAGGAAATTGATCTAGTATGTGGTTGAAATACCATGTGGTAAAATGGTTGGACTTTGAAAGAGTATGTGACAATATTTGGAAGGCTAACATGTGTGCATGCTTGCCTGTGTGGACTTCCCACCTCCCCCTTCACATACACAATGCATTCAGCCTAGCAAAATAGGTATAGCTTAAACACACACACACACACACACACACACACACACACACACACACACACACACACACACACACACACACACACACACACACACACACAACTTTAGACAAGGTTTAGTGAAAACACACACACAATTACTTATATATTTATATTACAGCAATAAGTGTAATATATGGCACCAAAATCTATACTTTGTGTAAAATATTGTTACGCTGTTTATTGTTTTATAATATAATACAACACACTATAAAGGAAGTTATATCTTGCTGTGGTTAATCTTGAAGCCTGTGGATTTAAGGTAATATAAGAATGATGTTAGTTAGGTTAATTTATAAGTACCTTTGCGAGGAGTTGGTTGACGGTAATAGTCATATATAATGGTATTAAATAGTCATCTATACATTTTCCGGAATATTAAGGAGATTAAAACCCATAAAAGGATCAACTAGGACTTTAAACTTTAGAAAAGCAAATTTTAATATGCTAAAGGAGTCTATAAAGAGCATAGACTGGGACAAAGCCTTTGAAGGAAAAAATACGGAAGAAATGTGGGCTGTCTTTAAAATGTTGTTGGAAACATACACGTATAAGTTAATTCCTATGGGAAATAAATGTAAAAGAATTAAGTCTAAACCAATGTGGCTAAATAAAAAGGTAAGGGAAGAAATGCAAAGGAAGAAGCATGCATTTAAATTGTTTAAGTCTGAAGGGTCAGAGGAGTCCTTCCGTAGGTACAAGGTGTCACACACCGCTCCTATAACTAGATATTGTTGTGTGACTTGCCCTTTAAGGAACGTTGTTGGTGCTTATCTCCTGCTTCAGAGTCTCTACCTTTGCATGGCTGTTTTCCATCACCTTAATTGGAACCTCCCTCTGAAGCTAATTGGTTGCCACATACTATTTCAACCTCCTGTGATCAGGGATTCATTGCCTGATCTTCATGTTACTCACCTTGCTGTGGTTCTGGCTGTATACCTGATTCTCTGAGTGTTCCCTGGAGTACCGGTTACCGTGATTGCCTGACATCGCTGATCACCATTTGGCTCTGTGATATTTCATCTCATTGGTTATCTACAAGCTGTAACTATTCTTTGAACTTTCATTAGCACATTGAACTATTCTGTGAGCTGCCTGTTACAACTGTGCTCATACTGATTGCTCAGCTACTCCCTTATCAACTATCTGCATTTCTTATTTGAACTACAATCAAACTCTTGTCATCTGTGGTTCTACGACCAGCCGGCCGTTTCTACTACTGCTGTTATTATTGCTGGACTATTTATAAGAAGTGTCTCCGAGTTTGGAGTGAGCTCTGTCAATTAAGTTCTGTGGTTTGCAGCTGTATCGTTATCAACCGATGAACTTTTAATGCTATTTGGATTTCCACGATTACTCATCATATGATTATTATTGTCACGCTGTACTTCCAAGCAACCTTCCGCTGCATGCTCCTGTGTTACCGTTATATCTGGACTGCATATAACATCTATTGTTCCGCTGTTATGAACTATGATTTGCCTATAACCATTCGCTACTGAATCACATTCTATCTGGATCAGCAAGTCTACATACATCTCATATTGACTTTCAGCTGTGTCAGTGATTCTTCCTATTTGCTGTTTGTATATTAAGGCTCATGAGTTCGGATTCCATCTCAGCGTTTTGAACTGTATTTGCTTGTCCTCATGCCGTTACCAACTGAAGTACTATTGTGTGATATTATTATTTATGAACTGCCATGTGTTCAGCATAGCTGAATTGTACCAACTTATCAACTGCTGTTGCACTACTAAAGTAATATACTACATTTGCAACGTTACTTCATCGTGTCTGTCCTTATTTGCTGTGTATCCATTATCTGGACTATACCCCAGTATGGTCTGTCTCCGCTACCCTCTGCTTAATCCATCTAAAGTAGAGGTTGGGGATCCACAAAATTCCTAAGCCGTGACACAAGGAATGTAATAAAACATGCAAAAAGGAAATTAGATTGGCTAAATTAGAAAAGGAAAGGCACGTTGCAAAAGAAAGTAAGACAAACCCCAAAAAGTTTTTTAAGTATATAAATGGCAAAAGGATTAAAAAAGATAATATAGGACCCCTAAGAAGTGAGATGGGTGAATTGATAAATGATACTAAGGAAAAAGCAGAGGTATTAAACACGTTCTTTTCTTCAGTATTTACCAGAGAGGAACAAATGGCAGGAGTAATACATAAAAATGGAAATGAAACCATGCCATTAATTAATACTTGGTTGTCAGAGGAAGAAGTCAAAAGGCGACTGAAGAATATTAAGATAAATAAAGCTCCAAGTCCAGATGGCATACACCCAAGGGTCCTTATGGAGTTCAACTCGGAAATAGCTAGACCGCTATTCTTAATTTTCAGAGATTCAATCTCATCAGGCTCAGTACCAAGGGATTGGCGAATAGCAGATGTGGTGCCGTTGTTTAAAAAGGGGACGAGATCACAACCAGAGAATTATAGACCTGTAAGCCTGACATCAATAGTGGGGAAACTACTGGAAGGTATTTTAAGGGACAGTATTCAGGATTACTTGGTACGCAATACAATTATTAGTGGGAATCAACATGGATTTGTGAGGGATAGGTCATGTCAAACTAATCTAATTAGTTTCTACGAGGAAGTTAGTGGGAACTTAGACCAGGGCAGGACAGTATATGTGGTCTACTTAGATTTTGCAAAGGCCTTTGATACAGTGCCACACAAGAGGTTGGTTTACAAAATAAGGGAACTGGGTCTAGGAATCAACATTTGTACTTGGATCGAAAACTGGTTAGAGAATAGGGAACAGAGAGTTGTGATAAATGGAACATTTTCTAATTGGTCAAAAGTCTTAAGTGGAGTACCTCAAGGTTCCGTGCTGGGACCACTCCTTTTTAATATATTTATAAATGACCTTGGTGATGGTTTAGAGAGTAAAGTTTCTATTTTTGCAGATGACACTAAACTCTGTAAGGTAATAAAATCAGAGCAAGATATAGCTTCTCTACAGAGGGACTTACATAAACTGGAGGATTGGACGGCCAAATGGAATATGAGGTTTAACACAGATAAATGTAAGGTTATGCATTCAGGGATCAAAAACAAGAACGCAATCTATAAATTAAATGGAATTAATTCAGGAGAATCTATAATGGAAAAGGATTTGGGAGTGCTCATAGACAGTAGACTTAGCAATAGTGCTCAATGTCAAGCAGCAGCTGCAAGGGCAAACAAAGTATTGGCATGCATAAAAAGGGGCATAGATGCAAGGGAAGACAGTGTAATTTTGCCACTGTATATATCGTTGGTAAGACCTCATCTTGAATATGCAGTACGGTTCTGGGCACCACTCTATAAAAAAGATAATTTGGAACTAGAAAGGGTTCAGAGAAGGGCGACAAAATTGATAAAGGGTATGGAGTCATTAAGTTATGAGGAAAGGTTAGCCAGTTTAGGCATGTTTACTTTAGAAAAGAGGCGTCTAAGGGGAGATATGATTACTATGTACAAATACATTAGGGGTCAATACAGAGAGCTTTCATGCGAACTTTTTACCCCAAGGACCATACACAGGACACGTGGTCATCCCCTAAGTTTAGAGGAGAGGAAATTTCACAACCAGCAAAGGAAGGGGTTGTTTACAGTAAGGGCAGTCAAGATATGGAATTCATTGCCAGGGAAGGTTGTGATGGCAGATTCAATAGATATGTTTAAGAAAGGGTTAGACAAATTTTTAGCGGAAAGGTGTATCCAGGGATACGACCGTTAATTTAAAATGAAGGATAGTAGTGGATATAGGGTACAAATAGGACTGCAATATTGAGTCTGGGGGGGATTTTCACAATTGAAACAGATTGGCGGTTGCTTACTCTGGATTAATTTCAAATATAAGTGCAGGATCGCAGGAGATCCAAAATAGATTGAACTTGATGGACTGGTGTCTTTTTTCAACCTCATCAACTATGTTACTATGAGGAAATCCTTTTACAAAGTATAATAACCTTCATGTTTAATTGTGCCTCCTAACAGGTCCATAGATGGTTAATTCAAGGATTGCATCATACATAGAGTATATGTATCAAAAACACTCTAAATAATTATTAAATCATGAATATAATGGAGGCGATTTACAATGGACAGGTACAGTGCAGTAATGAGCATGCGTAGAAAGTGCACAAGTGTTCCTGATATAGTCAGCTGCTCTAAGATGGGATTGTTCATCTAAAAAGCAAACCCCAGTAAAGTTCTCTACTGTGAAAAGCAGACCCCAGAAAAGAACCCATCATTTCCTTGCCCTGTCGCTGAGTTCAGAACTTTCACAGCCACTAACTTTAGTTAAGAAATGGGTATCTTTACCTGCTCCTCCTATGAGTAAGTTAAGGCATTCAATGCCGCCAAATGGAGATGGGTAGAGGAGACTCCTATTCCTCTGAGGGATACAGACAAAATATTCCAAACTCCATGGCACTAGTATAGTTCACAGGTGTAGGAAAGGGATGAGAACTGGTGCAGCGTGGTAGTTAAATTATCACTTGTAGGCAGTAACAAGGGAAAACTCAAGAAAACAATTAATTAAAGTACTGGTGTTCACAGTATCACATACAGCTCTAAAATAACCAAATTTAGTTTAATCATTAACAATGTAAAGAAAAGTGTTTTGGCTAGAACTAATAACTAATAACACAGTAGAATGTTACTTGTTCATGAAACTGCCACAGAGGGTAGTATATAAGATAAAGTGAAACACACTAAATGAATGGTGAATAAAGTCATTAAGTTTGAGGCCACTGTGTGTTCCAAATATGGTAGAAAAATAAGTTTTAGGTCGGCACCGGGTTCGGACATGCCTCATAGATTATTCACAGGTGTAAAATTACCCTTTAATATTTTTTCACAAGGGGGTGCTCTTCCAACTTATTACATACAAATTTAGGAAAAGACCAGAGTTGAAGGAGAAGGCACTGCAGACCAATAAATGTTTATATATTTTCTCACAGTTAAAACCACATTTAATGTTGAATCAACATGAATAATATTCACAGACTATAAAATGATGAAATATTAGTTAAAATATGTAAAGAAGTGAAATAGAAAATAATGTGTGCTATTAAAATATTTTTTATTCAGATCCTGGAGTAGGGCTGGCGGCTAGTGTCTGAGATTCCTAAGCTTTAGGACTAAAAACTATCAAACTATTTCAAAATGTCCATCCATCCATCCAATAACTTATTGGTACGCTCATGTAAATAGATATATTTTCTACCAGAAATGTGTCTCGTCATATTCACATTGTGCTATGCTATCTATAGAAATAGAGTATCTTGCAAAGAATTATTTTGTGTATTGTGTCCAGGGCCGGTGCTAGGGTCCATGGCGCCCTAGGCATTTTTACAAAAGCACCGCCCCCCCCCCCCCCCCGCAAAAATCGGCTCCCTCCTCCCTCCTCACCCCGTCTTTCCTTACCTTGTCTCACCACCGCCGCCTCTCTGCTCCGTCTCCTCCCCTCCACTCACTGACACTAGTGAGTGGAGGGGAGGGAGGAGACGGAGCAGAGAGGCGGCGGTGGTGAGCTATAGCCTCTTCCCCCCTCCCCGTGCATCTGAATGCTGTGCGGCGGCCGTGACCGTTATGGTCACTGGTCGCCGCACAGTTTTAAAGTCATTTACCATTCCGTGGCGCCCTCCTGAGCCCGGCGCCCTAGGCAAGTGCCTAACCTTGCCTTATGGGAGCGCCGGGCCTAATTGTGTCACTGATTTATCTCTTCATTATGTATCATTTAGAAGAGAAATTGAACATCCTTATTTAACGGATGTGGGATATATACTGGTCTTACTTATTCAGCATTTATTTTTATTAAATTTACATTATTATGCCTATAATATCTTATCAATGTCCCATATTGTCTACTCCTTCACAGTTGTGGTAATATTGATGGATATCAATTAATTTCTATCTTAACAGACCTTCTCCCATATCTACAAAAAATTTCCAAAACTGCTTATAGATAATTTATGTACCAAAATAATGTACTGAGATAGAATTTACTGCCTACTTCACAATCAAAGCATGCTAAAAGAACAATATCTCTGCCTAATTGTCATTCATCATTATACAGTGTGTTCCCATTGGCTGGACAATGAAACAATTACTGTTATGCTTTAAAAAGGAACACTTGACAAACAATACCACCTATATTCTACCTGAGGAAGCCGCGCATACTGTGGGTGAAACGCGTTACATGTTTGCTTATACACATCATGGATTCTTCTGTCAACGTTGAAAAAGACCAGTATGCACTCGCTTGCCGGGTAAGCAGCAACTCTCATGTGGGCTGCAGTCTGGACAGAGCCTATACTTCAGTGTCTATCAGTATCCAAGCAGAAGTCGGAATGCCAAGGAACCAGTGCAATGCACTTCCTCACGATCTCCCAGGAGAGGTAAAGATGGCCTGGCTAGAAGAAAAAAGAACGCTCCAGAGATTACATCTCCATGTATGTCCTCACTTTAATAAAGTTTAGCTTTGCTTATTCAGCTGCTTGCTATACTTCCACTACAGTGGTTTGTCCACCTACTATTTTGAAACCTAATTTAAGACTTTAAAACTGGCACCCAACACCAGAGACCATCTTCAGGGATATATTTTTATTATTCTGACTGCATTTTCCAACACCTACTTTGCTTCTTTAATAGCTTTATTTGGAACTCTAAAAACACTTGTCACTACGTGTACTCTATTTCTTGACATATTTGGAATATGCAGTGGCTTCAAACTTATTGACTTCATTCACCATTCATTTAGTATATTTCACTTTATCCTATATATTACCCTGTGGCAGTTTCTTGGACAATTATACCTGTTCATCATTTTTTGTTTTGATTTGTCAGACATTGTACTGTGTTTTTCTTTATTTTTTCATTAATAATTGTACTAAAGGTAAGGGAAGAAGAGTACAGAAAAAAAATAAATGGGTAATGGGGTACATAGTGGGGAGCAGACAAAACAATGTACACCAAACAAAATAGGCATTCTTATAGACATAGAGCCATTCGAACATATGGTGGGACCAGAGGTGAACTGGATTATATGGACCTTAACAGGACATCAGAGGTAAGGCACATGAGTCAAGGGTAGAGTGGCCATTTATCACTGAGGGGCATAGAAGCCTAGCACCTTCTCCATCAGCAGTAAATTTGTGCCAAGACAACCACTTAACAATGAGGGACTACAGAGCCATAGAATTCGTAGCGACTAATGTCTCCATTCCATAACTAAAATGTATCTTTATGACAATCTTATGGATAGTGCAGGAGAGGGGGTTTTCCATAATTGCTCTATTGCTGCTCTAGCGGCTATCAGAATATGTCCCCTAACATAGTGGTGGTGTTTGGACAGTTGGTCTGGGTAGAGATGGAAGAGGGCAAGCAGCAGAGATGGGGTAAGTGATATTGATGTGACTTGGTGGGCGAGGTCAAAGACCTCCAGCCAAGGCAGTTGGATAACAGAGCACATCCAAAATACATGCATAATGTCCCCCACACCACCACAGTTATGCCAACAGAGTTTTGACTGGTCCGCCAAGTTCTACTGGAGGCTAGCTGGGGTGAGATAGGTCCGATATAGAAGTTTGAACAACATTTCCACATGGTTTGGACATTTAGACATTTTAGAGAGATTACCATAAATGATTTACCATTGGGAAGGGGAGAGATGAATGTTAAACTCTGATTCCTTTTTACTCTGCAAGCATGATTCTGTCACTCACCGGACGGTTAGTGCCTCTGGTCTGGTACGTGGCTCTCTCTCATTCCTGCCGGCGCCTGTCCTAAGCCGCGACTGTCCGCCATCTTGACTGGATTGCGCATGTGCAAGACTCTTGAACTTAAAACCTTGCTTTTAATCCTATTGGTGAATCAATCACCACTCACTATTTAGGCACCTGTGTTCTTAGTATCGTTGCCTGTTCTTGGTTCTCATTCCCTTGAGACTCCTAGGTGTTTCCTGTGTTCTGCTCGTGTGATTGGTTTTGCTGTGGACAAGTCCTCTCTGCTCATCCGTGGTAAACTTGCCCGCTACAGACTACCTCTACTCCGCTACATGCCTACACCTGGACAAGCCTTATCTGCTCTTCTGTGGTAAACGTACTGTCACGGGCACTAGGAGTCTTTACCCAGGGATCACCAGATGGTAGGCTTACCAGAGCAATGTAGATGGTAATAGGGTACTCTGGTAGCTGGGTGATCACGGAACATGAAATGATGGCCGATGAGATGCTCAGGAAAGTCTATGACTAGCAACACTGGTAATAATGAGGTAATGATACACAAGGAACTGTATGGACAAGGACACGTGAAGGTAGTCAGTGGTCTGCGATAGCAAGTTGTACCACTGCTATAGTGAGGAGGAATGTCCAACAGAAACAAGGAGGTGATGAGAGTCAGCGGTCTGCGGGTAGCAAGTTGTACCGCTGTCTGAGTGAAGGAATGGAATCCAAGTGGAGGTATCCAGGTAGTCAGTGGTCTGCGGTAGCAAGTTGTACCACTGCTATGTGAGAGGATAATGAAACAGGTGATACCGGAAACAGGGATCAGTGGTCTGACATCAGCAAGTTGTACCACTGAATATATATGTGAGGAGGTGCACGGGGGAAGACTGCAACACAGGATATACACAGGCACCTTATACACGATCCACAGTAATATGCACAATATAGATATATATATATATAAATGACTGATCAGGTCTGCAATCTAGAAAGTCTCTTGAAGTAGTCCAGCACAATGATAACACAGTCAATGATGGCAATAGACTCAGCGGATAGCAGACTCCAGAGAGAACCAAACACAGTCCAGCAAGATATGCAATACACAGCACAGTCAATGAGAAGTATGCATACCGTGGTTCAGCAGTAGCAGTCAGATGGGATTGCAGCGGTACCTGAGCGGCTGGAGGCCGACTGGATAGGAAGTCCCTGGATAGGTGAAGCAGCGGTCTAGCAGGTGCAGCGCACAGGTGAGTAGACCAACAGGGACACGAATCCACAGGAGTCAGCAACACGTGGAACTGGACTCATAGGGGACCCAGGAGAATGGAGATGATCCAGCAGAGGGTAGTAGATGAGATACAAATCCAATGCTGACAGGAGGGTAGAGACCAGTGGAACACGTGAAGGCGTGGAGAGTGGATCAGCAGGAGATGGACGATAGCGCTGACCACCGCAGCAGGACTCAGCGGCACACGGAGGTAACCAGTAGCAACCACAGGAACCAACAGCGATGGGAAACAGGAGTGCAGCGCAGGGCAGGAGCCGTTGATCACGAAGTGTAGCAGATGGTAATGAAAGCGGCAGTCTCGAGGAAGTCACAGCAAAGATGAGATGAGACTATAGTGCACGGAGGCAGCGGATAGTAATCAGCTGGCAGTCACGATGTTGACCACAGGCGAGTTGCAAGCAGGAGACTGTAGTGCACAGAGGCAGCGGATAGTAGTCAGCTGGCAGTCACGATGTTGAACACAGGCGAGTTGCAAGCAGGAGACTGTAGTGCACAGAGGCAGCGGATAATAGTCAGCTGGCAGTCACGATGTTAAACACAGGCGAGTTGCAAGCAGGAGACTGTAGTGCACAGAGGCAGCGGATAATAGTCAGCTGGCAGTCCCAAAGATATACAATAGCGATGAAGTGGTATAGAAGACTGTAGTGCACGGAGGCAGCGGATAGGAATCAGCAAACAGTCATGATGATACAGTTGATGGTAGAAGTGGTATGGAACCACAGTAGTAGAAGTGGTTTGGAAACCACAGGAATCAGCAGCGCTGAATACACGAGTAATACAGGAACACCTTCAGAGACTCATGAGGAATGAGACTCCAAGATCAGGCAACGTGGTGGTGACCACAGGTGCTTAATATAGGGAGGTTGCCTGATCTGCCAATTAAGTTAAAGGGGTATACACTGAAGTATAGAAAAGGGCTGCGCATGCGCAGACCCTCAGGATGGTGGACGGCCACGGTTCCTAAATGTCCGGGAAGAGGCACTCACGGTCCGGTGAGTGACAGTACCCCCCCTTTTAAAGGTGGGCACAGAACGCCTGGAACCGGGCTTGTCCGGATTTTTGGAGTAAAACTTCTTCAAAAGGGCAGGAGCATTAAGATCTTCAGCTTTGATCCAAGAGCGCTCCTCAGGACCAAAGCCCTTCCAATGAACGAGGAAGTGGAGGATTCCTCGCGAAATTTTTGCATCTAGTACCTCGGTAATCTCAAAATCCTCCTCCTGATGAACTTGAACTGGCTGCGGAGCTGAGGGAGGAGTTGAAAAACGGTTGATAATAAGAGGTTTGAGCAAAGATACATGGAAGGCATTAGAAATCCGAAGACTCTTAGGAAGAAGGAGTTTCACACATACTGGATTGATAACTTGAATGATCCTATATGGACCAATAAAACGAGGGGCGAATTTCATGGATGGAACCTTCAAACGAATATTTTTTGTGGATAACCAGACACGATCTCCAATTTTTAGTGGTGGAATAGCCCGCCTCTTCTTATCAGCGAAAGATTTATATTTGACAGATGTCTTCTTTAAACAGGTTCTGACCTGAGACCAGATATTTTTAAAGGTCTGACAAACAGTTTCCACCGCAGGAACTTGGGTGGGCGGGAGGGCAGGAAATTCCGGAAAAGACGGATGGTGACCGTAGACCACAAAGAATGGAGTTTTGGATGATGACTCATGGTACATGTTGTTATGGGCGAACTCAGCCCAAGGGAGTAACTCTACCCAGTTGTCTTGATTGGCTGATGAAAATATCCTTATAAAAGTCTCAAGATCTTGATTGACACGTTCGGTTTGTCCATTGGATTGTGGATGGTAAGAAGATGAGAGTGCTAATCGTATGCCCAAGGTTTTACAAAGGGCTCGCCAGAATCTGGACACGAATTGTACTCCTCTATCAGACACAATCTCAGATGGACATCCATGGATACGGAAGATCTCTTTAATGAAATGTTCAGCCAGGATAGACGAGGAAGGCAAACCAGACAGAGGGATGAAATGAGCCATCTTCGAAAATCTGTCCACTACCACCCAAATAGTGTTATGGTTCTTACTAGGTGGTAAGTCAGTAACGAAATCCATACTAATATGGGTCCATGGTTTGGACGGAATGGGTAGTGGTCGCAGCAACCCTGCTGGGGTTCTGCGGGAGGATTTGAATTGCGAACATAATTCACAGGAAGCAATGAACTCTTTGACGTCTCTCCTCATTGAAGGCCACCAGTAACTTCGAGAGAGGATCTCAAAAGTCTTGTGTTCACCGGCGTGTCCAGAAAAACGAGAGGCATGGAACCACGAAAGGATTTTCCTCCTTAGAGTAGGAGGCACGAGGGTCTTCCCAAATGGTAGCGTTTTGGTGGATGAAGCAGCCAGTGAGATACATTTGGGGTCTAGAATGGTATGGTTGGAAACCTCTTCTATATCAGAGGACGTAACAAAGGCTCTAGATAAGGCATCAGCTTTTTTGTTCTTGGCAGCTGGTTTGAAGGTAATTATTAATTCAAAACGGGAAAAGAAAAGAGACCATCTTGCTTGACGAGGGTTCAAGCATTGGGCAGACTGGAGATATGACAAGTTCTTATGATCCGTGAAGATCGTCACCGGATGGCGAGCTCCCTCCAACAAGTATCTCCATTCCTCTAATGCGGCTTTGATAGCCAGTAATTCCTTGTCTCCGATGGTATAATTCTTCTCTGCGGGTAGGAGACCCCGAGAATAGAAGGCACAAGGGTGGAATTTTTGCTGTTCCGAGCGTTGGGAGAGAATAGCTCCTAAGCCCACATTAGAGGCATCTACTTCTAGGAAAAAGGGGAGTGTCACATCAGGCTGACGAAGGATTGGAGCCGAAGAGAAGGACTCTTTTAATGTTTGAAAGGCTTGAATAGCCTCAGTAGACCATTGCTTAGGATTAGCCCCTTTTCGAGTCAGGGCCACAATAGGAGATGCAATGGAAGAAAAGTCTTGAATGAAGCGTCTATAGTAATTGGCAAAACCTAAAAAACGCTGGATGGCACGAAGAGTAGTTGGCTGGGGCCAATGTAGTACAGCATTTACTTTGTCAGGATCCATCTTCAGACCAACTCCGGAAACAATATACCCCAAGAATGGAATCTGGGGTAATTCGAATGAACATTTTTCTAATTTACAGAACAATGAATTTTTCCGTAGCCTGGAGAGGACTTCTGCCACATGTTGGTGGTGAGAAGGCAGGTCCTGTGAAAAAATCAATATGTCGTCCAGGTAGACGACGACACATACATATAATAAGTCCCGAAAAATCTCATTGATGAAGCCCTGAAAAACAGCGGGGGCATTACATAGCCCGAAAGGCATTACCAGATATTCGTAATGCCCGTCTCTGGTGTTAAACGCCGTCTTCCATTCGTCACCGGAACGGATTCTGATTAAATTGTAGGCACCACGAAGATCCAACTTAGTAAAAATACGGGCTCCCTTGATGCGGTCAAATAGCTCAGTGATCAACGGAATGGGATACCGATTCTTGATAGTAATGGCATTGAGTCCACGAAAATCTATACAAGGGCGTAATGATCCATCCTTCTTTTTGACAAAGAAGAACCCAGCTCCAGCGGGCGAGGTGGAAGGTCGAATGAACCCACGCTGGAGGTTCTCCCGTATATATTCAGATGTAGCTTGAGTTTCAGGTAACGAGAGTGGATAGACCCGGCCCCTGGGAGGAGTCTTGCCAGGAAGAAGATCAATCGGACAATCCCAAGAACGATGAGGAGGAAGACGTTCAGACTGAGCTTTATCAAAAACATCGGTAAATGGAGCATATTGAGGAGGGAGTCCCGGTGAAATAGCTGAGATGGAAGCTTGCTGTACCTTGAGAGGAATGACTTGGGAAAGGCAATGATGGTGACATTCAGGCCCCCAAGACGTGACTTGAGGGGTGCGCCAGTCAATCTGGGGAGAGTGACACTGAAGCCATGGAAGGCCTAGGACAATCGGACTTGTCGTAACAGGAAGAATTAAAAACGATATCTCTTCATGATGCAGAGCACCAATCTGAAGGGTTACTGGAGACGTACTCTGGGTGATGAGACCGTTGATGAGACGTGATCCATCGATAGCCGTCACAGTAATGGGAGTTTTTAAGGTAATCATTGGTAGAGACCATTGATTAACTAACGATTTGGAAATAAAATTTCCTGCTGCTCCGGAATCAATCAATGCCTGTGACTCAAAGGTTTTGGTAGCAAAGGAAATAGTCACATCAAAAGCGCAGACTTTAGATTTCATAGACGATGGAGAGGACTCCAGGGACCCTAACTTCACCTCTCCAGAACTAGTTAGGGCCTGGCATTTCCCGATCTCTTAGGGCAGGAGCTGAGGACATGAGTGGAATCAGCACAATAGATACAGAGTCTATTCTTGACTCTTCGTTTCCTCTCCTCAGAAGATAACTTGGAACGTCCTATCTCCATGGGAATCACAGCGGGTGACACTGGACGAAATTGAGGGTTAGAGCGAAAAGGTGCTTTAGCAGAAGTCGTTTTCTCAGCCTCTCTTTCACGAAATCTCATATCAACACGATGGCATAGAGAGATCAAATCTTCAAGTGACGAAGGAAGCTCTTGGGTAGTCAGTGCATCTTTAATTTTATCGGAAAGCCCCTGCCAGAAGGCGGCAACTAGGGCTTCAGTGTTCCACTGAAGTTCAGAGGCTAAGATCCTAAATTGAATGACGTACTGGCCTACAGTATGAGATCCTTGTCGCAGACGGAGGATGCTGGAAGCAGCGGAGGTCACACGACCTGGTTCATCGAACACACTTCGGAATGTAGAAATGAATTTGGCACTATCTTGTAATATTGGATCGTTCCTCTCCCACAGAGGGGAGGCCCAAGCCAGGGCTTGTCCTGAAAACAAAGAGATAAGATAGGCCACTCTGGAACGATGGGTAGAAAAATTTTGAGGTTGGAGCTCAAAATGGACTGAACATTGGTTAAGGAAACCCCTACAAGTTTTGGGGTCTCCATCGTACTTTGACGGAGTAGGCAGGTGAAGCGTGGAAGCTATAGACACCTGGGATGGCAATGGGGAAACGGAGGAAAGCACAGAAGCTTCAGTAGTAGCTGTCACAGTCTGTCCAGATGTTCCTTGGGAGGTTAATGACTGATAACACTGAAGTAACAGCTGTTGGCGGGCATCCTGTTGCTCCACACGGCTAACCAGATGTTGCAGCATCTCTTTGGCGGTAGGTTCCACATCTGGGTCTGTCATGGCCTGATCTTACTGTCACGGGCACTAGGAGTCTTTACCCAGGGATCACCAGATGGTAGGCTTACCAGAGCAATGTAGATGGTAATAGGGTACTCTGGTAGCTGGGTGATCACGGAACATGAAATGATGGCCGATGAGATGCTCAGGAAAGTCTATGACTAGCAACACTGGTAATAATGAGGTAATGATACACAAGGAACTGTATGGACAAGGACACGTGAAGGTAGTCAGTGGTCTGCGATAGCAAGTTGTACCACTGCTATAGTGAGGAGGAATGTCCAACAGAAACAAGGAGGTGATGAGAGTCAGCGGTCTGCGGGTAGCAAGTTGTACCGCTGTCTGAGTGAAGGAATGGAATCCAAGTGGAGGTATCCAGGTAGTCAGTGGTCTGCGGTAGCAAGTTGTACCACTGCTATGTGAGAGGATAATGAAACAGGTGATACCGGAAACAGGGATCAGTGGTCTGACATCAGCAAGTTGTACCACTGAATATATATGTGAGGAGGTGCACGGGGGAAGACTGCAACACAGGATATACACAGGCACCTTATACACGATCCACAGTAATATGCACAATATAGATATATATATATATAAATGACTGATCAGGTCTGCAATCTAGAAAGTCTCTTGAAGTAGTCCAGCACAATGATAACACAGTCAATGATGGCAATAGACTCAGCGGATAGCAGACTCCAGAGAGAACCAAACACAGTCCAGCAAGATATGCAATACACAGCACAGTCAATGAGAAGTATGCATACCGTGGTTCAGCAGTAGCAGTCAGATGGGATTGCAGCGGTACCTGAGCGGCTGGAGGCCGACTGGATAGGAAGTCCCTGGATAGGTGAAGCAGCGGTCTAGCAGGTGCAGCGCACAGGTGAGTAGACCAACAGGGACACGAATCCACAGGAGTCAGCAACACGTGGAACTGGACTCATAGGGGACCCAGGAGAATGGAGATGATCCAGCAGAGGGTAGTAGATGAGATACAAATCCAATGCTGACAGGAGGGTAGAGACCAGTGGAACACGTGAAGGCGTGGAGAGTGGATCAGCAGGAGATGGACGATAGCGCTGACCACCGCAGCAGGACTCAGCGGCACACGGAGGTAACCAGTAGCAACCACAGGAACCAACAGCGATGGGAAACAGGAGTGCAGCGCAGGGCAGGAGCCGTTGATCACGAAGTGTAGCAGATGGTAATGAAAGCGGCAGTCTCGAGGAAGTCACAGCAAAGATGAGATGAGACTATAGTGCACGGAGGCAGCGGATAGTAATCAGCTGGCAGTCACGATGTTGACCACAGGCGAGTTGCAAGCAGGAGACTGTAGTGCACAGAGGCAGCGGATAGTAGTCAGCTGGCAGTCACGATGTTGAACACAGGCGAGTTGCAAGCAGGAGACTGTAGTGCACAGAGGCAGCGGATAATAGTCAGCTGGCAGTCACGATGTTAAACACAGGCGAGTTGCAAGCAGGAGACTGTAGTGCACAGAGGCAGCGGATAATAGTCAGCTGGCAGTCCCAAAGATATACAATAGCGATGAAGTGGTATAGAAGACTGTAGTGCACGGAGGCAGCGGATAGGAATCAGCAAACAGTCATGATGATACAGTTGATGGTAGAAGTGGTATGGAACCACAGTAGTAGAAGTGGTTTGGAAACCACAGGAATCAGCAGCGCTGAATACACGAGTAATACAGGAACACCTTCAGAGACTCATGAGGAATGAGACTCCAAGATCAGGCAACGTGGTGGTGACCACAGGTGCTTAATATAGGGAGGTTGCCTGATCTGCCAATTAAGTTAAAGGGGTATACACTGAAGTATAGAAAAGGGCTGCGCATGCGCAGACCCTCAGGATGGTGGACGGCCACGGTTCCTAAATGTCCGGGAAGAGGCACTCACGGTCCGGTGAGTGACACGTACCCGCTATAGACTGCTTGCCATTCCGCTGCATACCTGCACCTGGACAAGCCTGCTCTGCTCATCAGTGATAACGTACCCGCCACAGACTATTTGCTATTCAGCTGCTTGCCTGCATTTGGACAAGTCTTCCTTGCTCATCAGTGGTATAATTGCCGCTACAGACTACCCGCTATTCCACCACCTACCTGCACCTGGACAAGTCTTCCCATCACTGCAGTGGTACAACTTGCTATCCGCAGACCACTGACGCTCCCGCTCCTACCTGCACCTGGACAACTCTTCCCATCACAACAGTGGTACAACTTGCTATCCGCAGACCACTGACGCTCCCGCTACTTACCTGCACCTGGACAAGTCTTACCATCACCACAGTGGTACAACTTTCTATCCGCAGACCACTGACTCTCCCCGCTACCCACCTGCACTGGCACGAGTCTTCCCTGCACATCAGTTGTTATACCTACCTCCGCATTATAGTTGCAAGTCGCTGACTCTCCTGCTGCATAGCTGCAAGTCGCTGACTCTCCTGCTGCATAGCTGCAAGTCGCTGACCCTCCTGCTGCATAGCTGCAAGTTGCTGACTCTCCATTGACATTCCTTATCCTAAGTTGTTGTACTGTTCCAACCATTCACCATACTGCCCAGAGGATCGCTGTGATAAACTCCGCCCCTCTGGTAAGCATAATCACACCTGGTGAATCCTGGGTAGAAACTCCTAGTGCCCGTGACAGCTTGTTTACATCAGAGAGGCAAATTAACTGCTGGTAACAGAAAGTAATGCCCCTTTTCTTGTTTCCATCTGTCAACTTAGTGTGTAAGAGTGGTGGGTGTGGGTTTAGTGGGCAGCCTTGGCGACAAAGTTGCTCGGTCCAATTATGCCACGTACATATTTTTAAAGATCTTTAGAGGGAATGCAAAAACTTATCCTGCAGCTGCGCAAAAAGCAAAGAACCTCAGGGTCAAATAGCTGTGTAAGGGAGGAGAGTCACTCACAGGACCAACTGGAGATGGCAGTGTTGGTGAGAAATGTGGAAATGGTAGATAGGGAAAGGTTTCCAGTCAGGGGGACAAATTCTTCAGAGGACCCAATAGTTCTGTCCCAGACCTTAAGGGCATCCTAGAGAGGAGTAAGGTGAATTTGGTCTCAATGATTTAGGGAGCCAGACCAAATCCACCACAGGAAGTGAGGGACAGAGGACTCGCTCCATGTCAACCCAGGCTTTGCGTAGGGCCAGGAGTGCCCAGTCTCTGATTTGGGAAAGAATGCATGTCTCCTGGTATCAAGACAGTTCCATCAGAGCCAAATGTCCCAGCCTCTTAGGCAAGGCCATTCAAGCAAAAGACAGCCAGGACAGCTTATAAGCTTCTTTGGGAAAATATATAGGATTCTACTTTATTTTTCTAATGTCAGTTATTAGTTCTGTCCAGAATACTTTTCTATACATTGTTAATGATTAAATTAATTTTGGATATTTTAGAGCTGTGTGTGATACTGTATGCACCTACACTTTAATTAATTGCTTTCTTTAATTTTTCCTTGTTACTGCCTACAAGTTATAATTTGCCTACCAGGCTGCACCAGTACTCATACCTACACAACACTAACTTTGGAGATAGAGTTTTTTTGCTCCTCTTACAGTGAACTCTCATTGGCTGCCTGAGGTCACTGTAGCAGAATAATGTGTCACCAATGATAGTGTTATTTGTTCCTTCACCTTTTCAGAGAACAGCTTTATTTCATTAGTAATGGCCAGATTTTTAATTCATGGGCTGCAGTCACTCTGGGACAGGCACTGGCAGAATTAAAATGTATAACTTACTAAGATGTCTCCTGACCAGCATCCCTAAGCTTGGGTACAAATTCAGGGCCACAGAGTTCACCTACAGGTTTGGTGTTTTTAATGTAATTTTCAGCAATGCAAATCACTGTTTAGGTTACTATTATGTATTTCTGTAAAATGTACAATTCTACATTTAAGCCAATAATATAATATATAATTATGTTTTAAATGATTTCTTCCCATAATATAGTTACATACTATTCTGCATTGATAATGAGTGTGTACACCATATGATGATGCTCTACATTTTGTAAAACTGTCAAAGCTCAGAAGCGAAACGCGCGTCGGCGTTACGCTGAGCTTGCTGCTCTATTTTTACAACTATATTAATACAGGTTGAGAGTTAGTACACTGTTAGCTAGGAGATCAGGATTAGGTTCCATTAGCAGCCAGATATTAGGCTGAATCTATCAGGAGCATTAGGAACCAGCCTTTTATAATTATACACTGGATAGACAATTACAAGTTTTTAGCTCTCATATATCATCAAGCTAAACCTATCAAAGTGACAACTAGTAATTTGGTTTATAGACACCAATTAAGGGATTGAAGGGTTTATTCGTGAGATTAGGATTAGGTTCCGTTAGCAGCCAGATATTAGGCTGAATTTATCAGGAGTATTTAGGAACCAGCCCTTTATAATTATACACTGGATAGACAATTACAAGTTTTTAGCTCTCATATATCATTAAGCTAAACCTATCTAAGTGACAACTAGTAATTTGGTTTATAGACACCAATTTTTGTTTATCAACCTTATTCATGGATCCCTGCTGATACCCTAGCAGCAGAGACCCATTATAGGAACTCCTAGTTATAGATTCATACCAATTGAGTGTACTGTAATATACTCGTTAGCCGCTAATTACATAAATTAATAGCAGCAAGCCAGCTTGGTAGAAATCTACCTTTTAACTGAATTATTACAGGTTTCAACATGTCATTCACCATTTTTAATATTTCGCTGTGACAATTTTTTAATATAATCAACAATAAAGTTTATTTGTTTTTATAATACCAATATATATTACAACCATTTGTATAAAAGAGTGCCCACAAAATACTATTCCTTTCTTTCTTTCTCTCTTTTTCCAATAATAAATCATTGATACATAGTAGTGGAGCACCTCCCCTATATGATTAAAACATTAGTTATGTAATTGATCTTTAAGGGGTTAAAAGCTTGGTGCGGTGAAAAATCGATTGTGTTCTGTGATAAAATATAACACGACAAGGAAGACAATATTATAAATTAAATACATTTTAAAATATTTCAATATTTCACATATTTGCATCATTCTGTAAAATAAAGAAGGGATATCTATTATTGAAAAAAACCCTAAACAGTAATGCTATTTTTATAGCTAACCCTATAGATACAAAACTAAATGATATAAGAGATAAATATCCTAAGAAAAATAATCAAATGTTTACTGTAACGATAAAATATTATTTTACACCAGACAACTATATGTAGTCTATTTGTGTCTACTAATAAAGTAGAAAACTGCTTGCCATGTGCTGAAACCAGAAGTAGTCCCTTAAAAATGTTCCTATATGTAAAGTAATATCTTCAACTAAACCATGGCCAGGATGGACCGCCTATGCCACTCTGTCTGTTGCTGCTGGGACCGGCTGGGCTTACTTTGCCACCGTTTCCTTTCGTTATCGCAAATGTGCCTTCTTGCTGCAGTAGGAGGGGCTTACAAATGCTGCCACCACAGGACTCCTTACCGGCATCCATTACTGGGTTTCTTCTGGGTAACTGACGCTGCTAGTGTACCCCGTTGCTGGTGTACCTGGGCTGGTACTCCTGACCTTTTCCTATGGATCAGGGTTGCTGTGGATGGATCCCCCCTGGCCTATCACACTGGCCAGAGCTGCAGGGTAGCAGGCAGAGCAGTGGTACCAGAAAAGCTGGGTCCAAACCTCAGAAACAGCCAGGAATGGATTAGATTTTGGGTCTAATCTGTAGGTCACAGAATTTTCAGCATGAAAGATATTTTCAAGCAGGTCTTTGAAGCAAGTGATGTGTATTTGCTTTCACACTGATTGGAGGTACCAGTGTTAAGGTCAGATGAAATCACCATGGTGCAGCACGGTGGCTTAGTGGTTAGCACTTCTGCCTCTCAGCAGTGGGGTCATGAGTTCAATTCTTGACCATGGCCTTATCTTTGTAGAGTTTGTATGTGCTCCCCGTGTTTGCGTGGGTTTCCTTGGCTGCTTTCAAATTGACCCTAGTTTCTGTGTGTGTTTGTGTATGTTAGGGAATTTAAACTGTAAGCTCCAATAGGGCAGGGACTGATGTGGGTGAGTTCTCTGTACAGCGCTGCAGAATTAGTAGCGCTATATAAATAGCTGATGAAGATGATGAATATTAGTATATAAAATATAATTGGGAAACATTTTAGTGTGAGTAGTAATTTATGTACCTGTTATTTGTAATATTATAATACATTGTGCAAATATATGTATTAGTTTATTCAATACACAGTGTCCTAGTAAATTTAATGATGCTAGCACCTGTAATTACAATGTTCCTTTTTTGCTCCTTCTTGATAGTGCAACTTTAATTCTGCAAACTCAAGCCATGCATTTGCAGCGGTGCCGAATACTTAGAATTCTGCGCCTATCTATCCATTTTATATTATAGGTATATATATATATCTAATATATATAAGCCTAGCGGCGTGTGTTAGTCTGTGTGTGGAGAAAAAAAAAAACAAGCTGCAGCGCCACCTGCTGGGCGGAGTTATACATTGAACTACTAAATTCTTAGCATTATCTAATATATAAAAGTAAAAGCCTAGCGGCGTGTGTTAGTTTGTGTGTGTGTGTAAAAAACTATTTTCTCAGAAAGGACTCATCCAATTGACCTGAAATTTGGTATACTGACATTATTTGGCAAAAAAATTAGAATAGTGAAGTCAGTTAACTTCCATCATCCCCCCTTCCCCCCCGTGGGAGGGGTAGTAAAGGCTAAATTTACGAGTTGAGGGCTCAAACTCATTTTCTTGAGGTAATTTTACCTCATGAACACACATGTGTAGCGGCGTGTGTTAGTGTGTGTGTGTGTGTGTGTGTGTGTGTGGAAAAAACTATTTTCTCAGAAAGGGCTCATCCAATTGACCTGAAATTTGGTATACTGACATTATTTGACAAAAAAATTAGAATAGTGAAGTCAGTTAACTTCCATCATCCCCCCTTCCCCCCGTGGGAGGGGTAGTAAAGGCTAAATTTATGATTTGAGGGGTCAAACTCATTTTCGTGAGGTAATTTTAACACATTAAAAAGGGCGTTTGCATCGGGAAGTAACGCTCTTCCCCTGAGGAGGCCTGGGCTAGGCCCAAATGCATGACAAGAACCTTTTTAAGACCTTAAGTAGCTTGATTTGACTAGAATGCATGAGTATCATGCACGGGTTAACTTTTATATATATATATATATATATATATATATATATATATATATATCCTGATGTATATTTCACTCCCCCAAATGAAGTCTGACTTGGATTGAAGGATGAAATACGCTAGGGTAATTTCGGGAGCTCTATATTCTCATCTATCTTGATTTGTATATTGTACTGAGACTGAAGTTTTGGTACAGTTTCATAAGGATGTTTGCCAAGAGTTATTTAGCAGTCTTCTATTTTCTATTTTACTGTGCGTGCATTATTGTTTTTAGTTTATTTAATAAATGTTTTTAAGATTCTACACTATGTGGTCACTTTGTATTTTTTGTCTTCATTGAGTGGTGTGGAATCCATTAAGAGGATTTGAATATATGAGATCCCTAAAGAGGAGATAAGTTATTTATCATAGTATTATTGGTAATTAGTCACTTTATACAGGTGTCACTGGGGATCAGAGTGTTTGTTGGATCCATTTTATATTAGAGTTTACTCTTCACCGTGGAGCATCAATTTTGGATAGATAATCTATTAAAAGAGAATATTCTGGTATATAGGAACAGTGTTGGTGTGTTTTGCATGGGTGTTTTATAAA